>NW_007047453.1:0-1473 GCF_000164805.1 Carlito syrichta
CTCAATATCACTTGGCAATTCTTTCTCCTGTTTCTCTTTACTTCCAAGGAGGGAGGTGTCCTTGAGACTTCTTAAGCCAGGCTAGTAGGAAAGAAAATATAGCAAGCAGGGGATTATTCGACGAATTATTTTTTAATTGCTGGTAACAAGAGTGATCAGTGGAGGGTGGAAATTACCTTCTAATCCTTGAATACTGGTATTTTGTGGGAGCTGCTAACCACAGTCTTTAGTGTCTCCAAATAGATTCTAGGGCACTGATATATTTGGAAATGAAACAATTTGTTAGTGTTTCTTTATATCATTTTATTTATCCGTTTCTAGGTAAGACTATGCAATGTTTAACATAAAACAATTAATCTTTGAACTCCTAATCTTTTGTTTTGCTCTCGATGTGGTTTTATTTATATATATATTTGGCAGAAATCTGTTAAGAACTCAGTCAACCACTTTTGAGAAGCCTCACTCCTGATATGATTTCACTGTTTTACTCAGAGCATATATGTTGAAGAATGTAGATGATAGATTGATGAAGTGATTCTGAAGTGGAAAAATTAAGGACAAATTTAGGGAACATACATATTAAATTATACTCATAAGTTTGCTAAAATACCAGTAATGAACCATTGTCAAAATCACAATGTAACTGTTTGTGATGACCTTTTTGACTTCTGTTGTCCTAAGTTTCCATTTTACTAAACCTCTCTTTGACATGTTTAATCTATTCTACTTTTACCTATCCTTATTTTATTCTAAATAAATTTTGATATTTTACAAGGTAAAATATCCTTTTCTCTTACATTATTATTGTAGCTATTTTTAAAAATTATATTATAATTAAGGTCTGCATAGAGTGTTTTCCATTTTTATTGCTTCCTAATTATAAATTATATGGAATTCTCTTTGTATTTGTATTAGAAAACATAAGTTGCTCCAGAGAAAGCATACCCTTACGTTCCTGCACTGAGCTAGCAAAACATGAACTATGCATTTGCACATTGAAGAGCAAAAATAGATTATTATTGGTAAGGATGTGGTATAGACAAATATCAATATACTCATGCATATACACATTTATTAAGAATAGAGTGGTTCTGTATCTAAAGTAATATTTGTTCTGAGAAGTCTGTTGGAAATGTAAAATGCTTTCTTTAGAACTAGTTTGTTTTTATTCTATCAGTAACGACATCTGGATATGATGGAGTTTTATACCAAATTTATATTTTACTTCTCAACTCCTGCAGAGTTAAAACTCAGACAAGCTGAAGTGGGCTGTCCTAAGAAAGAACTTAAAATCAGAATTCGACAATGTATTTCATATCCTCAGCCTTTGGTAGACCTGATTGTTTTTGGCACACTCAAATAATAAAAATGGTAAAGATAATAATAGCGTGCATATTATGTTTGCATATATGTATAGTATAGTATTTAAATAATATAGCTAAAGTATTTAATGCCATGTTTAACCCATTACAG
>NW_007047454.1:0-20259 GCF_000164805.1 Carlito syrichta
ACACCCCTCACCTCTGCTCCGGACAGGGGCGCACGGGGACCGGCGCGGCACTCGTTGCCGCGAACGCCCGTGCCGTGCGGGCTCCCTTCCTCTGGCCCAGCGGGCCTGCTCCCCTGCGGAGGAGAAAGCTGGGGCAACAGGCGCGCCAGCCTCCAGCCTCCTGTGCGTCTCCAAGGGCGCCAGCATCTGCCCCATCTTCCTGCCCCTGCCCCGAAAGCGTGTCTGCCCCCAGTCCGTGCCCATCCCACCCCTCTCGCCGCCTCGGAGCTTGGCGAACGGCGCTGTGCCCTCTCTCCCGGGCCCGTCCGTCTGTCACCGTCACCATCACCTCAGCCACACACGCTCCGCAGTTCTTCATCTTAAGGGACATCTTCCCTGACCTCCTGTGCCCTCAGCCGTCTCCTGTCTCTGTTCCGCTTCATGCGAAACTCCTCGAGTGCTGTTGATTACTCTCATTTCCACTTTCCGGCCTGCCATTCTCCCCCAGCTCACTCCAGCCGTCCCTTTGTCCCCACGAGGCCATCACATGGCTCTTCACAGAGTCACCAACCTCTTTTCCCCAAAGCAGAAGCAGGGCGAACCCTTCAACGTCTGAGCGGTCACCGACACTCCTCCCCGAAGCACTGTCTCTTCTTGGGTTTCTTCCTGCTCCTGGGTCTTCCTCCCAGCCTCTTAACGTTGGGGCTGTAGGTCTTCTGGGGTCCTGGCCTCACCTGTTACGGTTCAAATAACATCCAGCTGCTCCCTGGATCTCAATAAATCAGAAGGGCGGGGAACTGGTAGAAAGACCTTTATTCTGAGTTCAAATCCAGGGAGCAGAGCCAGACTCCAGGTCTTTTTTTTTGAGTTGGAGTCTCACCCTGTCGCCCAGACTGGAGTTCCGTGGCCACTCCCGGCCCCCACAGCCTCGACCTGCTGGGCTCCAGCGATCCTTCCGCCTCAACCTTCCAGGTAGCTGGAACTACAGGCGCACGCTACCACGCCCGGCTAATTTTTTATTTATCGTAGAGATGAGGTCTTGCCAAGTTGCCAGGCTGATCTCGAACCGTGGGCTCAGGCAATCCACTCGCCTTGGCCTCCCAAAGTGTTGGATGACAGACTGAGCCACCGAGCCTGGCCGACTTGAGGTCTTTTGAAAATGGTTCTGCTTGGCTGGGCGCAGTGGCTCAGCCTGTCATCCTAGCACTTTGGGAGGGCGAGGTGAGAGGATTGCCTGAACCTGGGGGTCCAAGACCAGCCCAGGAAACTTGATAAGACCTCATCTTGCCAATAAATCACAAGAACTAGCCGGGCGTGGTGGTGCACACCTGTGGTTCCAGCTACTTGGAAGGCTGAGGCAGAAAGATCACCTAAGCCCAGCAGGTCAAGGCTGCGGTGACCATGAGCATACCACTGTACTCCAACCTTAGCGACAAGAGTGAGATTCCAGCTCAAAAAGATAAAAAATAAATAAAATGGTTCCGCTCGCTCTCCAGGCCTTTCCAGTTCACCTTTATAAGTCCAGAATCATTGGTACCGATACATTAGCTATGTGACCAACAGCATTGCATAGAACTTGAGTTTTAACCACGTTCATCGATAATGACATTTTTTGGCCCAGACTTCCTGGTGCCAGATATCAGAGGTATCTTACAGCTTTTATCAGTGGGGCCCGGCAAAAGCATTCATCAAACTTGCCATAAAGTTAAGGGTGTTTACGAGGCCTAAGACATCATGCATTAGGCAAAAATTATACAAACCACAAAACTTATGATTATAAAAGTTACACCAATCCCAAAACTTATGATTACATTGATACAAAAGCTCTACACATCACAAAACTTATGACTACTCAGAAGACTGGAGTAAATGGGGATTGGATCTTTCAGTTGATTGGGCGTTATCTACAGGGAAGTCAAGGATCCCCCGAAGCTACTTACCGGGAATGCTTAGAAGATAAGGGGAAGTGTGTCTTTTATTGGCTCTAAGGAATAGGGCTCAGGAATGTACAGGAGCCCTTGCTACACCCTTCTCTAGGGGCTGTGACAGTATTAGCGGGTCTCTGTGTCAACCTACAGTGTAGCTCAACTCCGGCAACACAAGGCATCACCCGGAAGCGTTTACAGAGTGCCTGTGCCCAGCCCACACTCAGCGGGGACCCGGGCATCGGTGTTTTGTCCAGTTTCCAGATGGTTGTAGTAGGCATCCAAGAACCACGGGCTATGCAAGCCCTCAGTCTCCGGACGTAGACACTCGAAATGCCGATGATTCTCCAAGGTCTGTCATCAGAGCAGACACTCTAGAGCTCCAGATTTAGGAGTCCAGCTGCCCATGAGACATCTGGACATCTGAAAGGCATCCCTAGAGTCCACATGTGATGGGAGGTTGGGGGAAGGGGCTCGCCGGTGCGCTTATGGGGTGTGCAGGCCACAGCGGGCAAAGCCTGCGAGGAAGGGGCAGTGGGAAGGAAAGCTTTGGCCTCCCTGGTGCAAGGGCTTCCTGATGGGCAAAGTTAGAGCAAGCTGAGGCCAGTCAGGGCGTGCAACAGGGACCCCCGCCTCCCCTCGGAGGCAAGGCCCTGCCCAGCCCTTGCCAGGCCGCAGCCCCAGGACCACTGAAGGGAAAGTCAGAGTCGTGGCCAGACCTACAACCAGCACTCAGTGCCCAGCGTCCTTTCCTGTACTACAGATCTCAGCTTGTTCATTTCCTGGCGACGCCTGGGGAAGAGAAGGTCCTCGGAAACCTCCAGGACGGCCTGGCGCTGAGGAGTCCCAGCCGCCAGGGGGTGCCGCGTCCCGGCCCAGGTCCTGCTCCTGCCCAGGGGCTGCCTGCCCGTGCTGGGGGTCTCCGGGAACCCATCCAGGCCAGAGCCTCGCCCTGGCCCAAGGATCAGGCCCCGGGTCCTCTCTGCTGGAGGACTGCTGAGTCCGCCAGGCTGCCGCCTCTGCTTTTGCCGGTTTGCTGTCTGGCTTTTTCCTTCCGTCCGTCCTGCATGTGTCCGTTCACGTCTACTGTGAGCAGGCGTTGGGGGGATGGCCGTGGACACGACACGAGCCCCATGCTCGTGGGAGCGGCATTCTAATGACCAGGATGGTAAAGAAAAGGAGCACTTAGTGTCATGTCACTTGGTGGAAAGGACTGGGGGAAAAATAAAGCAGGGAGAGGGTCCAGTGTGTGATGCGGGTGAGGTGTCGGGGCTGCCCTAGACAGGGTGATCAGGGAAGGCCCCTGGAGGAGGCAGCATCTGAGTTGAGACCTGAACACAAGTACGAAGCCTGTTGCCAAGCTATCAGGGGAAAAGCGTTCCAAGCAGCGGGAGCAGCAAGTGGCAAGGCTCTGAGGCAGGAATATAGTGGATGTTGGAGTTTGTGTTTGTTTGTTTGAGTCGGAGTCTCACTCTGTCGCCCAGGCTGGAGTGCAGGGGCACACTCACGGTCACCGCAGCCTCGACCTGCTGGGCTCCGGCGATCTTTCTGCCTCACCCTTCCAAGTAGCTGGAACTACAGGCGCATGCTACCACGCCCGGCTGATTTTTTGATTTATTGTAGAGATGAGGTCTTGTCAAGTTGCCTGGGTGGGTCTCGAACCCACGGGCTCAGGCAATCCACTCACCTAGGCCTCCCAAAGTGCTGGGATTACAGGCTGAGCCACTGAGCTCGGCTCAGTCTTCCAGTAGTTGGAACCACAGGCTTGCTCCACCATGCCCAACTACTTTTTTGATTTATTGGACAGATGAGGTCTCGCCAAGTTGCCTAGGCTGGTCTCAGGCAATCCTCTTGCCTCCGCCTCCCAAAGTGCTGGGATGACAGGCGTGAGCCACTGCACCCAGCTGTTTTTTTTTTTTTTTTTTTTTGAGTTGGAGTCTCACTCTGTCGCCCAGACTGGAGTGCGGTGGCCGCTCCCGGTCACCGCAGCCTCGACCTGCTGGGCTCCGGCGATCCTTCCACCTCGGCCTTCCGAGTAGCCGGAATTTACAGGTATGCGCTACCACGCCCGGCTGATTTTTTTTATTTATTGTAGAGATGAGGTCTTGCTGCCCAGGCGGGTCTCGAACCCGCGGGCTCAGGCAATCCACTCACCTCAGCCTCCCAAAGGCGCGGGATGACAGGCTGAGCCACCGAGCCCGGCAGCTGTTTTGTTTTTTGAGTTGAGGTCTCACTCTGTCGTCCAGGCTGGAGTGCAGAGGTGCAACGAGTTTAGTTTTATTTTATTTTTCTCGATCGAAGCACTTTAATTTGTGACTTTAATGTACAATATGAAATCTAATTTCTTGAAATTATCACCTAGTTCCTCCTTTGTGAAAGAAGAAAGACTTGACTTCTTGACCTACTTGTCAATAGCTGAGTCTGTGCTTCTAGTCTCCATCATCAGAAAGGATAAAGGATATGTTAGTCTTCATCTGTCCACCGGGAAGGGTCTGGGTTTGTAAAGTGACCCAGCACAGCATGCCAGAAGCACCAGTGAATCCAGAACCGCATGGTTGCACCGAAGAACTCAGCCTTGACCACTTGTGACCTGGGCAGCTGGGGAAACTGTCCACACCAGGGCTTGATGCATATCCCACTGCCAGCAGGACAGACTCCGCGGTCTCCAACTGGCCGTGCGCGACAGCCTCTGAAGAGGCGGCCTCCAACACAGATGAAACGCCAGCCGGGTCAGAGCCGATATGCTACCTGCACCCAAACTGCCGTCCCAGCTGTCCCGCCCCCCTTACGTCAAGTCCCCCAAGTTTAGTTTTATTTTGAGTGCAATATGAATCCACCAGACTGGCAAAAACGCAAGGTGATGTGCTCTGACTTCTGCCTTAAAAATGTCACTTTGGGGGGGGGATGGGATTAACAGTAGCAAATATCTGTCTGGAGATGGGAAAACACCTCTTATCAACAGGGTGCCTGAATGAAACGTAATTGTACACCTAACCCTTAACTGTACCCCACAAAACCATAATAAAAATTATTGATTAATAAAAAAAACACCTGATTTTCATTAGAATGTAGTTATTTGATCATACTAGTAAATCGAAAACCAAGATCAGATTTTATATATATATAGCAATGTAAACAATTATTAAACTTCATCTTCTGGTCAAGAATGTCAAGTTAGTCTCTCCTCATAAAAAGCAATTACAATTTGAGGACACTTCATACTTGCCTCTTTTGCCAGCACCCAAGTTGGTCTTATCCGAATCTTTCCATTTCATGAGAAACATAAGTTCTCCACTGCTGTCTGTGGCACCAATTTTTCTTTCAGGTCAAGACCTCTGGCAAAAACCTTTGGTTTGTCAGCACTATCTCTTTTCTTCTTTGATTTGCTGTCATTAGATTCACTGTCAGATAAAGCATTTTTTGTATAATCCTTTTCTTCACCAGATTTTTGAGAATTAGAAATGCTTCAATTAACTCTGAACAATCTAAATTTTCTTCAGCTTCCCAAGTAGTATCAGTGTCTTTAAATGCCTTCCACTTCAGGAAATATTCCTCTTTCCCATTCACTACATGTCGATCCAGTACTTTTTCTACCACAAATTCTTCAGGCTCCATCTCTTCAACATTTGTACTCTTTCCATTCTGTTTCTTTCCCTTTTTTTGCAATGTAGTTTTATTGGAGACCATTTTTTATTGTAGACTTGAAGAGCTATTATGTGTGTGGTGGTGCCCGGTGGTCCCCCGAGGGGCAGGAAAAGGAAGGACGAGCAAGGACGGTGACTGGGGTCTTCTCAGCAGAGGCCTGTTTTGTGCTATATTCTTGACCCCACTGTTGTTCATGGTTAGAAGACAAGCTGGGCACTCAGGGGTTTTCTGGTCACATTCTGTGCCCTTGCACTGACTTGGTAAGAGGTCCAAGAGAAAGCATTTCAACTTTCTCTAATGGGCTCTCTTAATTTGCCAAAATGAACATAATGTGATGATAAGAGCTATGTTCTACCAAGTCCCCAGATCAGCAGCACCAGGGCCAAATCTAAGAAGCACTGCTAGAGTCACTGGTGCTCTGATGGCTGTAGGTAACCATATCCAAAATGCCCATTGACAAAGTGTCCATCGTACAACCATCTGTAGGACTTGCTTCTTGCAAGGGCCTACAGATTTTGACAGCTGGATCAAAATATTGAAGTTCTAGGCAGTAAGACACACTTTTTACTCCATCTGCTCATTCTGTGATAAGGTTTTAGGTTCACACTTTACTGGTGCTTACCCTAGCACAAAATGAGGATGACAGATTTTGTAGTTGTTCTCTCTGAGTGTCCTGTTATTGGAGTGTGAACAGCTGCAAATGGAAGGCTCCTCTCTGTCACATGTCTTGGCCCAGGCATATGATTTTGACATCCTTGTTTGGTGCTTCCTCCCTGTCTATGCCCGCAGGCCTTTGCCTCAGGCCTCAACCTTAGCTGTGCAGAGCAGTGTCTACAGTCAGGTTTAAGTAGAGACAAGACCTGATTATTTTCCATGCAGTCCCCTCTTCATATTTGTGCATTTTTTGTTCAATCACTCATCCAAACATTTTTTTAAAAGAAAAAACTAAGGGAGAGATCCTGTGATACTTTATATCAAATGGAAAGTGGTACCTGAGAATTATAAAGTTGCAAATGAAGCTGTTATAAAGTTATAAAGCTATAGCTGCAAGTTACTGAAGAAATATGAGGCAGGCCTCTGGGGAATCTGGGATGAGTTTTGGGCTAAGGTGAAGCTATCTTCAGAAATGCATGCAAAGAACAAGTTGGTTAAAACTTCTCTCCCTTTCTTTGCTTCAAAAGAAGTGTCACCCTATCTTTTTATTCTGACAATTTGCACTACCTCTCGTCCTTTAGGACTCTGCTCTGTCAATTTTCCTCTTTCCATAGATCTTTTATTCTCCTGGTACTTTTCTCTCACCTGAAAAACATTTTCAAACCTTCTCTAGTACCCCTATCCCAGCCAATTCCCATGACTATATATCTCAACTCATGCTTTTTCAATTGCCTTCTGTACTTACTACTAAAAGTACTCATTCAGTGATGAATGAATGAGATGAATCGTGTCCCCTCAAAATAGATATGTTGTAGTCTGAACCTCCAGTACCTCGGAATATGACCTTATTTACGAAATAGGGTCTTTACAAGAGTAATCAAATTAAAATAACATCCTTAGGGTGGGCCCTAATCCAATATGACTACTGTCCTTATAAAAAGGGGAAAATTTGGACACAAAGCAGACACGTACAGAGGGAAGATGATGTGTATACACAGGGTGAAAGTTATCTACAAACCAAAAATTGCCTGACCGAAGCTGACACCTTGACCTCTCACTTCTAGCCTTCAGAACTGTAACACAGTACATTTCTTTTGTTTAAGCCACCCAGAGTTTGATACTTTGTTATGGCAATCCTGGCAAACTAGTACAGTGGCACAAATATGATTTCCTAGTGATCAAATCCAGAGGCTTCTTCATACCCACTCTTATCAATCACTATACACTCTAACCCTATAAGGCACCTTCCTCTTCAAAATTTGAGAGTCAGCATGGTGAGGTGGAATAAACCAGAGCTCTAGAGCTAGATAGACTAAACTAGGTTCAAAACCTTGGGTGATTTTACTCATCTTCTATAATCCCATGAAATATAATTTGTAACTACCTTACATGGTAATTGTCAGGATTTCATGAGATAATGTATGTAAAATATGTGGCATACATTAAAAGTAACAAACAAATAAATAAACATTCAGCTGTGTAGACACCCTGGAAAGAACCTAGACATTGAATGGTCAGCTGAGACAGCTAGTCAAATGATAAGACTCTGAAAGTGAAAATGTGATGGTGGTTTAGCTAGGGTAAGTGTTTGTTCCTCCTTCGTGTTCTCGCTTTTCTCACTGTTCTCTACAGGGTGTATCAAAGGGGACCAAAAAAAAAAAAAAAACAACCTGGAATTATTTTTTGGAGGGCAGGCCCGTTGTAGTACAGGCTTCCCCTGCTAGGTAAATGTTCTAGGAAACCATTGGCATCAGTGTACCTGCTAGCATTGTTGTGAGAGGCTGTGTTTGGCTTCAGTGAATTTTTTTTGTTTTTTGGAGATTCTTTCAACACATTTGCCTATTTCATGATGGGTGATTTATGAGTGCACCTGCCCATACTACGCTGAGTGTTCAAGAGTTTTTGACCCAAACCAGCATGACCCCTGTGCCCCACCCTTCCTATTCACCTGATCTCATCCAGAGCAACTATTTTTGTTTCCTTAGATGAGAAAAGTCCTTAAAGGGATACATTTAGCTGATGTGGAAGAGGTGAAACAAAAATGGCAGAAGCACTAAAAGGCATCAAAATTGATGAGTTCAAAAACTGTTTTGAGCAGGGAAAAAAGCATCTCATTAGGTGTATTGCATCAAACGGAGAGTATTTTGAAGGTTACTGAAATTTAAACATGTAAGAATAAATGCACAAATTTTAATGAATAAATTTCAGAATTTGGGGTCACCCTCTCTTATAGTTTTATTTCTGTTTCCTCTCCTATTACATTTTGAGAGAATTGATAGTGGACATAGTGAATACTTGATGAATGAAAAAGATTACTCAATGGGACAAATCTAGAAGACCATACTTGGTCAATCTTAAGGTTAGGTGTTCTTGCTGTGTATCAAGGCTCAATGTAGAAATGAATGAGCTATATGGAGCCATAAGATGATAGAAGTTGCTATTAATGAACTGATTGAACTCCGGAAACTGCCAGGGGAGGAAGGGGGGCATGTAACATTAATAAGGGTATCTGATCTCAAACCAGGCAAAGTGGGGACTGAAGGGAGGCCCAAACTTTACCTGTACGATGACCACTTATATACCTCATCCTGGATTGCACCCCACTTCTTTGAAATAAAATAAATTTTTAAAAAGGAAGATATTAGACTAAATAGGCTTGCTTGATATGTTAAATTACAGGAGAAGCACTGTCAAATAATAAATTATACCAAACCTTCTTAAAGTTATATTTATGGCTATGTTATTTGTATGAGTGTTTCAAAATTTGTATGAGTCCTAGAAATCTAACATTATCAGTCATAATTTTGCTTATTATGTTAAAATAGTGTGTGCCTCAGAAATAACCAAATTTCCTTGTCAACTGCTGATTATAATGAATTGATCAAATTTTTAACCATGGTCATTCTAAGTCTTTGTCATCCACAATTGTTAAAAAAAAAAAGTTCTTCTGAAACTCCCAACAATCCTCCTCTGCCAGGACTGGATTTTTGTTTTTGTTTTTTGCAAATCACTACTGGAGTAGAAATGAGTGAATGATGAATATGCACTTCCAACATATTTCTTGAAATCATATATACCAGTGTTGTATATACTTGTTGCTTCTGAATTTCATCAGAATTGTCCACTTGTGGGACCTCATCAAACTGAAAAGCTTCTGCAAAGCAAAAGAAACCATTAAGAGTTTGGGAAGAGAGTATACAGAATGGGCTGGGAATATTTGTCCACTGTATATCTGACAATGGCCTAACATCTAGGATCTACAGGAACTCAAAAGGAAAAAAAAACAAACAACCATATTAAAAAGTGGGCAAAGGATATGAATAGACACTTCTCAAAAGAAGACATATGAGCAGCCAATAGATACATGAAAAAATGCTCAGCCTCACTAATCATCAAAGGCATACAAATCAAAACCACACTGAGATATCACCTAACTCCAGTCAGGATGGCCATCATCAATAAGTCAAAAAGCAACAGATGCTGGAGAGGATGCGGTGAAAAGGGAACACTTTTACACGGTTGGTGGAACTGTAAACTAATACAACCTCTGTAGAAAACAATGTGGCAATTCCTAAAAGATCTAAAGATCGACATCCCATATGAGCCAACATCCCCCTTTCTGGGAATATACCCAGAGGGACTCAAATCATTCTATAAAAAAGATACCTGCACATGCATATTTATTGCAGCATTATTCACAACAGCAAAACATAGAACCAACTGTGCTGCCCATCAAAATTGGACAGAATCAAGAAAATGTGGTACATATACATGACAGAATATTGTACAACCATAAAAAAGGACAAAATCATGGACTTCACAGCAACTTGGATGGATTTAGAGTCTATCATTCTCAGTGATTTATCACAGCAACAAAAAACTGTGTACCACATGTTCTCACTTATAAGTGGACCCTGAACATTTATCATAACACTATAAGAAAGGGTTTGGTAGTAGTAGGATGCTGCCAGGGGAGGGAAGGGGAGGACACATAATATCAATAAGGGTACTTGATCTTAAACCAGGCGAAGCGGGAACCAAAGGGAGGCCTAAACTTTACCTGTCCAATGACCACTTATCTACCTAATTCTGAATTGTGCCCCACATCTTTAAAATAAAATAAAACGAAAGAAGAATTGTCCACTTGTGCTACTCAGATGCATAAGTAATTTTACGATTGACTTTTTTTTAAAGCTGTTGCTCACTTTACAAATCCAGGATGCTAAATCAGAAGGAGCATTCTCTTTATGGGCCAAAATTCTATGGCATCAATCCTGAAAATAACAAATATGAGTAGATTGGAACTGTCTACTTCCCATGTCATTTCCAAAAGTAAGCTGGCTGTGCACAAGAACAGGCTTCCTCAGCAAATACTAATTATCTTTAATGAACATTCTGGAGGCTCTTTGTATTCCTTAAAATATGAGTCCCCAGATAGGTCTGCACTGACTTTTAATAGTTAAAACATAAGCTTCCCTTTCACATCAATCTAAAGTTTATTTTTTATAGTTATTCAGGTGTCTAAACAGATTTTTCAAACAACCATATTTACTCAGTTTACCCATGACCCCTCTGTTTCTGTTCATTTGTTCCAGTCTAGATACAAATATTTCTCAGGGCAGGTGTAGAAAGAAAAAAAAATCACAGTAGATTTTTCTACTGTTATTTACTTCAAGCTTTTTCATGGGACTTAAAATAAAAAGTTATACTTTAATGAGTAAGAAAGTTTGTTTGGCTAGATTAAGGTAAGCATTAATAAAATATTAATAAAATTTAAAAAGAGGTGGTGGGTGTGTTAACCCAACCCTTGAAAATAAAAAGCATAAGACAGAAAGTGGCCAGAGATGAAGATTGAAAAATTGAGAATTTTTTTCCAAGACAGAGAAGAAGTAGTAAAGTGATTCTCAGTTGCAGGTCAAATCTTTTGTCTAACCCTGGGTGGATTATGCAGTCCAGTGAACACTTTACTATAAAACCCAGAGAATTTAGAGTTTCCAAGTTAATGTCCTGTTGTACTGTACAACCCAAGAATTCTTTTAAGTATTGTGACATGTATGTCCTGATCTCAGTGTTACTTCTAACACTGAAAAATTGAGGACAGTTTAAATGTCAAACGGTTCAGAACTAGCTCATTAAAATATGAAACAGTCATGTGATGGCATATTATGCAGTTGGTAAAATTTGTTGTCCAAAAGATTTAATGGTAGGGGATGATCAAAATGTGTTAAAATCATGAATTTTGCAGCGACCTGGATGGGATTGGAGTTTATAATACTGAGTGATCTCTCACAGAAACAAAGATCTGAGTATCACATGTTCTCACTCATAAGTGGACCTTGAGCAACTATCATAATACTATAAGAAAAGGATTGACAGTGGTGGGAAACTATGTGGGGGAGGAAGGGGAAGAGAGGTGGTATTAACGGTAGTAAATATCTGTCTGGGGATGGGGAGACACTCCTTATCAACAAGGGTGCCTGAACGAAGCATTTTTGTATACCTAACCCTTAACTGTACCCCACAATTTTAAAATAAAAATACGTTAAAAAAATAACTGGAAAAAAACATGACACAATAAAAAGTACAGTAGAAGCCTTACAAAATCTGTCCATATGTCACATAGAAGTCTAGAATATAATTCCTCAAACTGTTAATAGTGGCCAACACTGTGCTGTAAAATTAAAGTGGTTTTTATTTTTCTTTGTGCTTTTCTATATTCTCTGTACTTCTTATAATGAATGTGCATTAATTTTACAATCAGGAAAAGAAAAAGGGAGAATAATTTTCCCCCTTGTAAACTCTTTGTAGTGGGTTGAATGGTGGCCTTCCAAAATATATGTTCACATGATAACCCCCAGAACCTGTGAATGTGACCTTATTTGTAAAAAGAGTCTTTATAGACATAATTAAGTAAAGAATCTCATGTTGAGATCATCATAAGATCATTTAATGATGAGATGAACTTATCTGAGTGGGCCTTAAATTCAATGAAAAGTGTCTTTACAAGGAACAGAAGAAGAGAAGACACAGACACAGAGGAAAATCCATATGAAAAAAACGGAGGTAGACACTGGAGTGATGTGACCACAAGCTAAGGAATACTGACAGCCACCAGAAGCCAGAAGAGGCAAAAAAGGATTAACCCCTAGAGTCTTTGTGGGGATCATCACCTTGCTGATACCTTGTGTTTGAACTTCTGGCTTCCAGAACTGTGTGAAAATAAATTTCTGCTTTAAGTTTGGGGTAATTTGCTCTAGCAGTCACAGGAAACTAATACGTACTGTGATGTACCATGCATCCATTGGCTATTTATTCTACGTGAGCATCTGTCTGAGCTTTTCTCTCTGGCTCTCTTGTGCCCTAGATCACTGTGTTCGTCATCTTCAAAGGGCCATGCTGCGCTCTATCACCAGCTCACTGTCCATTTCAAATTGTTTACCTTCTTCCTCCTGTCCATCTTCTCTTTGCTCTCATTTGTGAGACCTTCTTTTCTATCCTTACAGACTGCATCTGTTATTTGGTTCAGGCTGAGAGCTTGTCCTCCAATTTTCTTTGGCAATTGAACATTTGTTGCTTGTCACATTCACAAAAGGGCCTTAATGGCTGCCTAGGGTCTCTGTATTTTCAGAGGAGACCTGTGACTTTTGCTACCCTTTAAAATATCTGCAGTAACTTAAGCTCTTAAATGACATTGGCACCCACACTACTGGGCACATATTATTATCCAATTAGGGAAGATAGGAAAATTCTTTTTTTTTTTTTGGTTAAGATGAAAAAAAAAAAAACAACCGTTCAATAGCTTTAGAGGTACAAGTGGTTTTTGGTTATGTGGATGCATTGTATAGTGGTGAAGAAGTCTGGACTTCAAGTGTACCTATCACCCTTACTAGTGCACATCGTACCTGATAGGTGATGTTTTATCCCTCACCTCCTTCCCACTTTCCCCCTTCTGAGTCTCCAATGTCCATTATACCATTCTTTGTACCTTTGTAGACCCTTAGCTTAGATCCTACTTAGATAACATCTGGTATTTGGTTTTCCATTCCTGCATTTCTTTACCTGGGATAATGGTTTCTAATTCCATCCAAGTTGCTGCAAAAGGCATTGTTTCAATCTTTTTTTATGACTGAATAGTATTCTATGGTATGTGTACCACATTTTCTTTATCTACTGATCAGTTGATGGGCATTTAGGTTGATTCCACATCTTCATACTTGTAAGAAAATTATTTAAAGAAATATGGGGGAAAAATCATTCCCAAAGTCACTGAAAATGTTACCCAAACACCAGAGGTGGAGAATTTGCAGTTATTATGTTGTTTCTATTTGCCAAGGAAGTGAAGAAGGATTATTGGCGACTTTACACTGTCTACCATGCCAGGCTCATTTCCTACCTCTTACAGATGGTCTAGTGATCTTTAGTTGCTGTGTGTCATTGTCATTCCCCATTCCCAGATCATTGCACCTACTCTCTGCTCTGCCTGGAATGAGGTCCACCTCCACCATCACCTTTAGCTTGATTCACTCCCCTCTGACTCCCCTGATCCTTCAGATCTGGCTCAAGCATAACCACTAAGATGTCTTTCCTGACCCCCACTTCCAAGGACCTCTTGTGTTTCTCTAGCATCATAACCTCACTTCTACCCCTGCTCTACTCACAACATGGATAGGTGATCTCTTTGTTAAGGTAGAATATTTTCAAGTTCATGTTACATCACAATAGGGTTTCCACAAGACAAAAGAAAGATAAAATGAAGCAAACTCTCCTGTGAGTGAAAAATTTTCTATGGCTGAATAATCTTTGCAAAGAAAAGGCTATAAACAAGCTACTACCATGGGAGTCTATTATCTTCTGCTCACTGGATCTGCATGTAAAATTCCCTAGGCAGAACTCTCCTTTTCTTTTGCAAGGAAAGAAAAAGTAGAAATGGATGAGAAAAAGTTGAACAGGGGTCTTCCAAATGTGAGAAAGTGCTTGTTTTGAAAGATCATAATAAAGTAAAGGATATGATATGCTTGACTTTTTTTCTATTCTCCTGTGAGCTACCCGAGGGAAGCAAGATTTAGATTTCCTGTACTTGGCACAGAGTTGGTATTCCCTAGGTGTTTGCAGGATGAATGAGTAAATATTTTCCTTATGGACATGTGCTTTTTGTTCAGGAACTGTGAAGAGAGAAGCAGGGCAAGCACTTTGATACCAGATCTGCCATTTGTCTGGATTGGTGTCCTGAAGCCCTTTAAACAAGACCTTTCTATTGTCCATCTCAGAAGCATAAAAGCGTGACAGAATTTTCAGCAGGTGAGAATGGAGAAAAGCAGATAATGCTTTCTCTTTTTAGTCTAGAAAAAGTACCAACAAGGAGCTGTATGCTGAGAGGTGATAAGGACGTCACACACAATGGGGGAAATCAATGCACAGTCCCTCTGTGGTCAATAAACACTGTGACATCAGAGGAGATTTTACTAAGAGACCAGTTAACTTTGGTTTTGACATTTCTCTACAAGACCCAGAATTTCAGGAATATTTTGATGGAAGGTGGTGCACCCGGGTAGTGCAAGCTATGCCACTTATGGTAATACAAGACAGGAGGTTACTGCCATCAGACTTGAGCACAAAATTTGGAAGTAGCCCCATAGTTGTATGGTCCCTCCTGAAATGGGTTAGAACTATGCTCTTCCTAGTCATGAGGTCCTAGGTCCAAGCTGCATGGTGTCTTGGAACTGTGTCTGAGAAAGCTGTGAGTCTGGAGAAAGAATACGATTTGCAGCTTGGAAGGAAAGAAGAAGGGTCAAGAACCAGAAGACTGATGAAACAGGTCACCACACTGGAAGGTCAGTGCTAGCTGAAAGCCATATAAGCATAAGAGAACAAGGAGAGCAACATGCAAGGGGATGAAGCTAGTGCCAAAAGTAATATCATGACCACAGCCTTCCTCTGCAATGCCTGACATGCTTTCTTGGGCAATGGGCATGCTCTTAATGCTTTGGATAGCTATCTTTCCTTATTTCCTGGCGCAGTCAGGTTAGCCCAGGGTGAACAACCATGAAGACTTGTATGTTTTGGAGTGGAAGTAGGATTAGTAGGTCCCTGCCAAGTATAGTACCTATGTTAAAGGGATAATATGAAGATGAATAGTATGATAGCCTTTGTGAATGATAGAACACCACACACTTCAACGCATATATACTGAGCTGTATTATCTGAATGTAAGGTACTCTAATTAGAGTAAAAAGGGTATAGAGATGAGTATTAAATTCCATGATCTCAGTAAATATAGAGTGTCCCATCTCATATAGTAAAGGCATAGAGAGAGATTAGAAAACATGGTTCATGTTTAAGGTACAGTACTAGGTAAAGTAGAGAAGTGACAGGAAATCTATGCCTGGAAAGACATATTAGGATAAACTACAATGTCAACGAGAGTACTTATTTATTTGAACACGAGTTGAATGGTCCTCTGTAGAATATATTGGACGGTTGGAAAATAGTTAGGCCACTGCAGTGGTCTAGGTAGAGATGATTTAGGCCTGGTTTACTCTGGTGGCAGTGGAAAGAGAACAGAGGAAATAAGACTGAAAGACATATTCAAGAGCTAAATTGGCTCTGGCTTGGTTCACCACAGAGAAAGAATAGAACACAGATATAGATTATATAGATTTGTTATAGGTATGGCTATAAATATATGAGAGGGGATATATTAAGGGGGGATTGACTCAAATAATTATGGAGGTTGAGAAGTCCCATAACAAGCTCTTTGAAGGCTGAAGGCTCTTGGCATGCTAGTGGCATGACTCAGTTTAAGTCTGAAAGCCTCAGGTTGTAGAGTCCGAAGGCCAGAGAGTCTGCAGTTCTGACGTCCAAGGACAGAAAAGCATCCCAGTTCCAGGAAAGAGAGAGGAAAACATCTCTCCTCTGCCTTTTTTGTTGATCTGGGCCCCCAGTTGATTCAAAGGTGCCTGCCCACGTTAAGGGCAGCTCTTCCTAACTCAGTTCACTGACTCATATGCCAATCTCCTCTAGAAGCACCCTCACAAACACACCCAGAAATAAATAATGTTTTACCAGTTCTCTAGGTATTCTTAAATTCAGTCATGTTGACATATAAAATTAACCATCATACTTGGTGACTCATTGAATGTGGGGAATAAAGTGGAGAGAAAACAAAGATGACAGCAAATTTGAAGGCTGTGTAACTAGATGAATAGTATCACTCATAGAGAAATCAACTGAAGTCATTGATTTGAAAGAGATGATTTTTTGGGTTGAACATGTTGAGTTTGCAGTGTTAAACATCTGAATGGAGATAACCAGAAGGCATTTGGAAATATGAAACAAAACTAGGGTAGATTCTCCAGATGCTTATATTCATACTTTCCCTATCCTAACACTTCCCATTTTCCTTTGCAGCTACTTGTGTAGTAAACTTCTGTTGGCTCTGTGTGGTATCTGCTTGGTCAATGTGTAACTGGGAAATCATAGATTCATAATACTGTTTTTTAAATCAGTGAGAGAGGTGAAGACTGAGATTAATGGGTCACATTCACATAAGTGATCATTCAAGTCACTGAGTAGATGGAATAACTTAAGAAGTATTGTGAACTGAATTGTGTCACCACAAAATTCATATGTTTTTTTTTTTTGAGTTGGAGTCTCACTCTGTCGCCCAGACTGGAGTGCAGTGGCCACTCCCGGCCACCGCGGCCTCGACCTGCTGGGTTCCAGTGATCCTTCCGCCTGAGCCTTCCATGTAGCTGGAATTACAGGCATGTGCTACCACGCCCGGCTGATTTTTTGATTTATTGTAGAGATGAGGTCTCGCTGCTCAGGCAGGTCTCGAACCCGTGGGCTCAGGCAATCCAAAAATTCATATGTTGAAGTCTTAACCTACAGTACTGACCATATTTGGAAACAGGATCTTTACAGGGGATCTGAGTCCAATGTGACTGGTGTTCTTATTTAAAGGATCAATTTGGACACAGACAAATGGATAGAGGGAAGACAATGAAAGGAGACATAGGAAGAAGACAGCCATCTGCAAGGCAAGGAGAGAGGCCTGGAACAGATCCTTTCCCAACCTCAAATGGAACCAACCCTATGACACCTTGACATTAGACTTGTAGCCTCCAGAACTGTGAGACAATAAATTTCTGTTGATTAAACCATCCAGATTGTGGTACTTTGTTATGGAAACCATAGAAAATTGACAGAGGGAAAGAGTATATAATGGATAAAAGAACAAAGAACTAAAGTTAAAAGCATAGGAACACTTCTACTGAGAGTGAAACAAGACAGGAAAGAAGAAAAAGAAAAAACATATTGGTCATGGGGACAGAAAGTGAGCAATACTAGTGTCATGCCATGAAAACTAAAGGAAGAGAGAATTTCAAGAATGGGAGCGGTACATAACAATGCCAAATGCTATGGGGAATTTGAGTAGGACAGGGACTGAATGGTTTTGCATTTAGGAGGTCCTGAAAGTCTTACATGACCTCTGAGAAAGTACTTTCAGTAGTGGTAAGAGGTAGGAGATGGAAAAATCATGATGAGCAAATGGGGATGAGGAAGTGAGACTCTGAATGTCCATTTGTGCCTATACAAATCTGAGGAGTGACGCAGGTTAGCTTCTTCAGAGTCACCTGGAAAGCCCATACAAATGTGCATTTCCAGGCCTTAGTACTATATTAAGATTCATCGGGTCTGGGGTGAGGCCTAGAAATCTGGCTTTTTCAAAAGCACTCTGGGCATCTTTTATGTACAGTTAGATGTACTGTCTACACTAATATTTGAAGAAGTTTGGTAGTAAAGTAGAAGAGAGTGAGAAAGAGGATTGTGTTGATCAGGATTGGCTAGGCCATATGGCACTGAAAAATAACCCTCAAATCTCAGTGCATTAACACAATAAAACTTGAATTCTCACTCATATTGTATGATTATCATAATTCAGGGGAGAAATCCCTGTTTAACCCAGACTGACAGAGACTGGGATCGTCTGTTGCTGTACTATCTAGAACATGAGGTCTCCTAAGTTGCCACTTCGAGGAAAAAGAGTGCATGGATATTTCACCCTGCTCTTGTAACCTTCTGACCCAAGTGACATGTTACCTCACTCACAATTCATTAGCCAGAACAAATCACACAAGCCTACCTAGCTGCAAAAGAGTGGGCAGTACATACTTTACATGCCTGGGAGGAGAGGAAAACTGGATGTTAGTGGGGACAAGTCATGTTTGCTAGGAAGGGAACAGAGAAGCAGAAAAGTGTTTTTAACCTTGGAGAGAACCAAACATATGTATAGGCCAAGAGAAAGGTTCCAGATGAAGGGGAATCAGAGAAAAGGGAAAAAGGAGGGTGAGAAAAAAAAAGCAAGAATAGAAAATGGATTGCCTGAGTCTGCGGGTTCGAGATCCACCTGGGCAACTTGGCGAGAGACCTCATCTCTACAATAAAATAAAAAAAAATTAGCCGGGCATGGTAGCGCGCGCCTGTAGTTCCAGCTACTTGGAAGGCTGAGGCAGAAGGATCGCCGGAGCCCAGCAGGTCGAGGCTGTGGTGGCCGGGAGCAGCCACTGCACTCCAGTCTGGGCGACAGAGTGAGACTCCAACTCAAAAAAAAAAAAAAAAAAGAAAGAAAAAGAAAATGCATGGGCACAAAATCACGAAGTGGGGTGGGCTTATTTTTGAAAAGGAGGGACGCATTTCTCCGTTAAGTAAAATATGATCAAAAGAGAAAGAATGAAGCCTCCATGAGATTTTGTAGGACAGAAGATTTCTTATCATTACTATTAGCAATATTATTCTGAGACTTGACCTGTCCTTCCTTTCTCCTTTCCAGATTTCTATTTACAATTCTTTCATATGAGAGTTCAGATAGACCTAGCACTTCCAAAATTAACCCAAGCCGATTAGTCAACAGGGCTGAATTAGCAGGGCTTTCAAGAGTCAATAGCATCTCTCTCTCTCCTTAAAGGAAAATTTCTGAGTCGAATCAACATTTAGGGTGAGTCTTCCCCAAAGAGTCAGCTCTCCTGGCCATTTGCATAACATTGCAATTTGTAGAGTGAACTATCCCACATGGTTGGGGAAATGGTAGCTATTGCTTCTACTGTACTCATATTTCAGAGCCATGAGAAATAGGATTCTAGAACTGTGAGGGAACTTGAGGTAGGACTATACTAAACTGAGTAAAGCAAATGAAAAATTAATTTTTTCTATTTAAAAACGCACATCAGAGGCTGATTACACAGATACTAGAATTATTCTTCGGTTCTCCCTTATGCCTATCCTACTTCCCTCATCTTGCGCTTGAGATGACTGTTCTCTTGTTTTGCCCTCTATAAACATGGAGAACAACTGCACAAACACTTGTGTATATGAAGACCATTTAAATATTTTTCTGCAGTCTTAATCTCAAACTCAAAATATACTTTCTCTTTTTTACAAACATATCAATTGACTAGTACATGCCAATCACTGGGGCCATAAAATTTATAAATTAAAAAAAGCAATCCTTGTTTTCAAAGAACTCAAAATCTGGTTAGAAAGAAAGGGAGAGGGAGGGAAAGGGAGAGAGACAGAGAGAGGGAGAGGGACACTTGCATGTTATCTTCTGATTTTTTTTTTTGCAGTAACCTAATAGAGGTATGTACCATGAACAATGGAGTACAAGTAAGAAGGAATAAATTCTGCCTGGAGCTATCAGGAAATGCTTTACGAAGCAGGTTAACAACTGGCGTGGATCATTTATTTATTTATATTTTAAAGATGTGGGGTACAATTCAGGGTTAGGTATACAAATGTTCATTATGCAGGTACCCTTGTTGATGAGATGTGCCCCCCCCGCAGTGGTTTCCCACTGCTGCTAATCCTGCCTCCCCTCCACCCCACAGTTTCCTGCTACTGCCAATACTTTTTTTTTTAAACATGTTTTATTATGATGTTGTGGGGTACAGTTAAGGGTTAGGTATACAATTACATTCCATTCAGGCACCCTGTTGATAAGAGGTGTTTCCCCATCCCCAGACAGATATTTGCTACTGCTAATCCCATCTCCCTTCCC
>NW_007047454.1:21070-22309 GCF_000164805.1 Carlito syrichta
TATTAGGAATCGCCACACTGCTATCCACAGAGGTTGCACTAGTTTACACTCCCACCAACAGTGTAGAAGTGTTCCCTTTTCACCACACCCTCTCCAGCAGCTGTTATTTTTTGAGTTGTTGATGATTGCCATTCTGACTGGGTTTAGGTGGTATCTCAGTGTGGTTTTGATTTGCATCTCCCTGATGATTGGTGAGGTTGAACATTTCTTCATGTGTCTATTGGCTGCTCGGATGTTCCTTTGTGAAGTGTCTGCTCATATCTTTTGTCCATTTTATAATGGGGTTGTTTGTTTTTTCTTTTCAGCACGTTTGAGTTCCTTGTAGATCCAGGATGTTAAGCCTTTGTCAGACCTGGTGTTGGCAAATACTTTTTTACCAGTCTGTAGGGTGTCTCCCTGCTCTCTTGATGGTTTCTTTGGCTTTGCAGAAGCTTGTCAGTTTAATAAGGTCCCACTTGTCTATCTTCTCTCTTATGACCTGTGGGTTTTGGGTTTTGCTCAAGAATTGGATGCCAGTTCCGATTTTCATGAGGGTATTTCCTTCCTTTTCTAAGGTTCTTATGGTTTGAGATTTTATATTTAGGTCTCTGATCCATTTGGAGTTAACCTTTGTGCATGGGGATAGATAGGGGTCCTATTTCAATCTTCTGCATGTGGTCAGTCAGTTTTCCCAGCACCATTTACTGAATAGGTTCTCCTCTCCCCAGTGGTAGGTGGTGGAGGCTTTGTTGAAGATGAGTTGGTAGAAAAATTGAGGTTTTGCTTCTGGAATCTCAATTCTATTCCATTGATCTATAGGCCTGTTCCTATACCAATACCAAACTGTTTGGATGATTGTAGATTTATAGTAAAGTTTGAAGTCTGGTAATGTGATACCACCTGCTCTGTTTTTTTACTGAGGATTGTTCTAGGTATTCTTGGATGTTTGTGTTTCCATATGAATTCCTGTGTTGTTTTTTCTAGGTGTGAGAAGAATGTTGCTGGTAATTTGATGGGTATTGCATTGAATTTGTAGATTGCCTTAGGTAAGATGGACATCTTCACAATGTTGATTCTTCCAATCCATGATCATGGGATATTTTTCCACTTGTTTGTGTCATCTTTGATTTCTTTGAGCAGTGTTTTGTAGTTTTCATTGTAAAGGTCTTTCACATCTCTGGTTAGGAAGATGCCAAGGTATTTCATTTTTTTTGTGGCTATTGTGAATGAAATTGTGTTTTTTATTTGGGTTTCTGTTGA
>NW_007047454.1:23539-24577 GCF_000164805.1 Carlito syrichta
ATCCCCAGAGATTTTGGTAAGATGTTTCTTCATTTTCATTTGTTTTTCAGGTATCTTTTGATCTCTGTTTTTGATTTCATCATTGGCCCAGGAGTTGTTTATCATCATGCTGTTTAGTGTCCATGTCTTTGTGGGTTTTGGGGGGACCTTGTTGGTGTCAATGTTTATTTTTATTCCACTGTGGTCCGAGAACGTGAATGGTAGAATTTCAGACTTTTTAAATTTGCTTATGCTTGATTTATGTCCAATTATGTGGTCGATCTTAGAATATGTTCCATGCGGCGATGAATAGAATGTATTTTCTGTGGTCTTTGGATGGAGTGTTCTGTAGGTATCAATTAAGTCCATTTTTTCCAGAGTCTCATTCAGGTTCCAGATCTCCTTGCTGATTTTTTGTCTTGATGATCATCTAGGGTTGTGAGTGGGGTATTAAGGTCCCCTGTTATGATGGTGTTAGAGTCAATATCTTTCTTTAGTTTTCCTAGAAGTTGCTTTATGAAAGTTGGCACACCTATGTTGGGTGCATATATGTTTAGGATAGATATTTCTTGTTGATGGAGTGAACCTTTTATCATTATGCAGTGACCCTTTGTATTTTTTTAATTTTTGATAGCTTAAGTGGTATTTTGTCTGAAATTAGGATTGCGACTCCTTCTTTCTTTTGTGTTCCATTCACCTGAAAATTTGTTTTCCATCCCCTTACTTTGAGTCTGTGTATGTCCTTTCTAGTGAGATGGGTCTCTTGAAGGCAGAATATTGTTGCCTGGTGATATTTTATCCATTTTGCCATTCTATATCTTTTCAGTGGTGCGTTTAGTCCATTCACATTCAGGCTAATTATTGAAATGTGAGAGTTCATCCCTGTCATAGAGTTCTTATAGAGTTGTTCTTCCACTTTTTTTTTTTTTTGTTTGGTCTTTCTTTTGGTTTTGGGGTTTGTTCATGTTTATTTTATTCTTTTCCCTGTACTCTTGTGAAGAACGTTGTTCTTTTTTCCTTTTCTTCTGTGTTTAGTACTTCTTAAGTGTTTCATGTAGA
>NW_007047455.1:0-1457 GCF_000164805.1 Carlito syrichta
GTTTGACATGGTACAGCTTTAACTGGGTCACTGGAGATTAAATTTTTTCCCAACCAACAATAGGGGCCACATTATACAATTCTCTTTCCAAACTTTAAATGCCATGTTTTATTTTATTTAATGAAACATTTAATACATTTTACACAATTAATGTACTTATCACTCATGCCACCTTCAGGTCTAAATAAATGGAGACCAATGCACAGATTTCACAGGCAGTAAGTCACAAGAGTAGAAGGCACTTCTAGACCTAATTTATTCCCAAAGGGATTGAAGTCGGGACAAACTCAGACAACAGAACTAAAATAAAGGCCATACTTCTGCATCCTTGAAGGAGACTACAGAGGCCCTCTAAAAACTAAATTTCATCAGTACAAACCTACTATGCCCTGTATGCGCTGAGTCCTCAAAACATCTCTAAAAGATAAACGATTCTTGTCCTCATCATCCGGCTGGAAAAACTGAGGCAATAAAGCACCACACAAGCAATCCCTGGTGATAAGGCAGTAAAGGCACTAACTACTCAGGCACTCTTCAAACTCAGGCAATCTGATATTAATTCGATCTTTGATTGTTATTCTGTATGACTTTCAATAAAAATGAAATATTCATTCAAGACACGGTTTTTTAAAAATCCCCAGGGGTTTATAAGTATAGTTTCAATAAATATTCTGATACCACCAAATGTTCTATTTAGAGGATAGAGGGGAATTAAAGAAAGCAATTTTCCAAACTCAACAACAATCCAAGGAAGATTATCGATGGCAGACTTATTACATAATAAATCTTGTTTTTAAAGTTTTTCATGAGACATCAGACGCTTTTAGCATTCTAATAATACTGTTCAATATAATAACTAGTAGCCACAAGGAAATTACTCAAAACAGATGCCCAAGAGCAAATGTTGCCTGAAATGTGTATAAATATTCTAGGGCTTGGTTTGAAATATCCTAAAACTTTGGAGTCATTCATCTGAAGAAACCAAATTCCTAGCTTGCATTTTTATTTCTCTATGGGATTTAGAGCAAAAAGCACAGTAATATTAGTTTCCCATCTTCATACATTAGTTCAGTCCAGCAGGTGACCAAATGTCTTGTCCTCTGTTAGAAGAGGACGGGGTTGGCTCCAGGTCCTGAAAATAATGAACCTTGGGCTCCCTCTGGAGGAGACTAGTACTATCTGACTTTGAAGAGAAAGGATCATAGGCAAAGGGCTTATAGACCGTGTAATAGATACTGGATATCAACAATCCATATAAAGTATTGTTATCCAGAAAATGAAATTAATACTAGCATGCTGCAAGGAGCATATTCTACCCCACCAGTAAAACTATCCCATATTTCAATCTTCTTTTGTTTTTTCTCAAGTGGCTTACTATGTGGGGCACTTAATAAATCCACTTATTCATTCACATAGAAATGTTATTTGTTGCCAATATATGCTAAGCACTGTTCTAA
>NW_007047456.1:0-5374 GCF_000164805.1 Carlito syrichta
CATGGTTTTGTGGCTGCATAAGTTCTTAGGGATTGGATATCTGGGAAAGATTTTAATTCTCCCTCACTGATGAAGCTTAGCTTGGCTGGGTAGGTTATTCTTGGTTGAAATTGTTTATCCTTTAGGACTTTGAAGATAGGGCTCCAAGCTCTCCTAGCCTGCAGGGTTTCTGCAGATAAATCTGCTGCTATTCTGATTGGTCTTCCATGGTGGGTGATCTGGCCTTTTTCTCTTGCTGCCTTTAGGATTTTTTCTTTTGTGCCTACTTTATTTAGGCGAATTATTATGTGTCTAGGAGTTGATCTTCTCATTTGTTGTCTTGCGGGGGTTCTCTGAATCTCTTGTGTTTGAATTTTTGTATCACTGATTAGATAAGGGAAATTTTCTTGAATGATCTCATGGAAAGTTTGTTCCAATGTGGTCTCTGTTTCTCTTTCTGCCTCAGGGAGTTCGATTATTCTTAGGTTAGGCCTCTTGAGGTAGTCACTCATCTCTTGAAGGTTTTGTTCTGTCTTTTTTAGCTTATTTTCTGTGTTTTTAAAAGTTTGGGTTATTTCTATATTTTGGTCCTCAAGCTCTGAGATTCTTTCTTCTGCTTGGGTAATTCTGCTTTCCATGCTTATCAATTTGTTATTTATTTCATTCACAGTATTCTTTATTACTGTTATCTCAGATATCAGCTCCTTCCTAGTTTCTTCTTGTGTCTCCTCAATTCTTTTTAATCTCTCCATTATTGTTTTGATATCTACATTTGCATTTTGAGACCCTTTATTCTAGGGACTTTTCATTGTTTGTATTCCAAAGTCAGTTTTCTCAGTGTCTGCTCTCCCAGGCGTCTGGGAGAGACCCATACTCTTCTTTTGATTTTTCTTCATTGCTGTAGATTTTTCTCCCTTTACCCCTTTCCCTCCCCCTCTTCAATTCTGTTTTTGAGGGAAGGTGGGGTTGTTTTTATTTCTCTTCTGCAATGACCTGTTCTTCCTTATGAGGGTCTTCTGGTTTTGTTCACTTTTCCCTCTGCTTTACAGTCTGTCTATTCAGCAGTTTGCAGTCTTGGTCCCAACTATCAGGTGAGAGAGAGACACAGGGCTGGAGAACTCGGCTTCCTGGTACCTGAGCACGGCCAGCTCCATCAATTCCCACCTGCCGCCACCGGGCGCCTTACAGCACCCGCTGGCGCTGGCCTCGGGGACACTCTATTACCACAGTCTATTTTATTGCTCATTAAGTTCATATATTTTGTTATTTCTTTTTATTTATCTTTTTATATTTTATTTTAAAGATGTAGAGTACAATTCAGGATTAGGCATACAAGTGGATATCGTACAGGTAAAGTTTGGGATATTTTGTTATTTCAAAGACATTTTCTACCAATTAATCTTGATACTTGCAGATATTATAAATTGATTATTAAATTAATGTGTAATATTATAAGATTGAGAATTGAACTTTTCAATTTCCTTTGACTATGACAATAATTGTATTTCATTGGCATTTATTATCTCAGACATGTTAAAAGTTTTTAATTCTGCTTGTTATAAAATATGCAAAGGAGTCAATGATTTGCTACATTTGCAATCAGCTGCACATACATGAAGAAGCAACTGGCTTTGATTAGTTGTCTAAATTTTATATATTTATAAATGAGTTGGAGTCATGGTACTAAACTGATGAAACACAATGTTAATAGTACAACTCAGTAGGGGACACACTCCAGGACATCAGTCGAATCAAAGATTTTATGGCTAAGATCTTAAAAGTCTTAAAGAAAACAAAAACAAACAACTGGGATGATAGTAAACTAAAAAGCTTCTACACAGCAAAGAAAACAATCAGCAGAGTGAGAAGATAACCCGTTGAGTGAGAGAAAATATTTGCAAACTTTGTGATCCACAAGTGACTAATATCCAGAATATACAAGGAACTCAAAGAACTCAACAGTAAAAAATGATAATAGCAATCCCATTAAAAAGTGAACAAAAACATGAATAGATATTTATCAAAAGAAGATATACACATGACCAACATGTATATGAAAAAATGCTCAGTATCACTAATTAAGAAAATGCAAGTCAAAACCACAATGAGATATCATCTTATCCAGTTAAAATAACTATTATTAATAAAATGAAAAATGATAAATCCTGGTGACAACGCAGAGAAAAGGGAACTCTTATATACTGTTGGTAGGAAAGTAAATTAGTGTAGCCATTATGGAAAACAGAATGGAGATTTCTCAAAAAACTAAAAATAGAACACCAAATGATCCAGCAATCTCCCTACTACATATTCATCCAATGAAAAATAAATCAATATGGCAAAGGGGCACTTCCATGCTTATTGCAGCATTAGTTGCAATAGCTAAGGTATGGAATCAATATGAATGTTCATCAATGGATAAATAGTTAAAGATGTGGTATATATAGCCATAAAATACTATTCTGTCATAAAAAAGAATTAAAACCAATCATTTGCAAGAAAATGGGTGGAATTGGAGGTCATTTAGTTAACTGAAATAAGCTAGGCACTACTAAATGTTATGTTGATATATATATGTGTGTATATCTATATCTATTTATATCTATATATATCTCTCTATATATAAAATCTAAGAAGGGAATTCCTAGATGGAATACCAGAAATGCAAATTTATGACCTGTCTAAATATTATGAGGATAACATTTATGAGCGTAACATGTTTTTGCAGGTGCCTCCAAATTTATTTTTGTGTCAGGTTTGCATTTTATCTTTCTATATATGACTTACAGTTTTTTCACCTAACTCTGTTTCCCATTATTTTTTTGTCAGGTTTGCATTTTATCTTTCTATATATGACTTACAGTTTTTTCACCTAACTCTGCTTCCCATTATTTTTTTGTCAGGTTTGCATTTTATCTTTCTATATATGACTTACAGTTTTTTCACCTAACTCTGCTTCCCATTATATACCAAATTAGAGACTTATTCAAACTTGGCACTTAAAATAACTTTTCTCTATAATTCCACACCTCTGACTTGCTTCGTATTCAAAGTAAAACAACAGCATATGTGGTAAGATAAACCTTGATCTGCACTCAAATAAATTGTTAGTTTTCTCTCTAAGTGATAAATTGATTGAGTGGTTCCAGTGATTTAAATTTCTAGCCTTGTGGGAAAAAAACTGCAATTACTTTTAGTCTTTAATATGGAAACATTTAAAAAGAATAAGCACTGGTGACTGCAGACTCAGAGAGACCTGCCCCAGATGGGGTCTGCAATCCAGGAATGGAGAAACTCCCTTTGGGACCAGAGGGATACACGGAGGGCAGATACATGGCGGGCACCTCAGGGAAGGAGAGAAAGAGAACCAGGCATGAAGGATGAACGACCTGATGTGTCCTTTGAATGTTCCCAGGAGTTTACTGATGTCAGAAAGCTATTTGTGGAAATTATTTCAAAATAGAGTTTATTAGTTTGCTTCCAAATAAGAATCCATGATTGAGTTGCAGCCCCGTGGGAGAAACAGCACAGGTCTGAGTCAGAAGAATAAGTCTCCTGTCCCAGCATTGTGTGTCCTTGGCAAGTCACTTCATCTCTCCAGCCTCAGGTCCTCTGCTGTAAAATATGAGGAGCTGACAATGTGCCCTCTCTGGTACCTCCATTTTCAACACTCTGGGACCAGTTCAGGGCTGATGTTACCCTTATATTTCCTTTGAAAAGCAACATTGTCAAGGAAGCAGTGTCGCAAGACTGCAGAAGAATGAGGATATTAGGAGAGAACAAAGATTCTGACACATCCTCGAAAGCACATAATTAGTATTATTTGCTCAACCTGCTAATTCATTAATTTGTTAAAACATGTTTATTAAGCACACACCGTATATAACCCACAGATATGGGAGCAAATGAGTCCTCTTGTCTTGGTCTGTTTTGTGCTTCTGTAACAGAATACCACAGACTGGGTAATTTATAAAGAACAGAGATTTATTTCTTAAAGTTATGGAGCCTGGGAAGTTCAAGATCAAGGGGATACATCTAGGTGAAGGCTTCTTGCTGTGTCATAATATGGAGAAAAGTATCACATGGAGAAATGGTGCAAGAGGTCACACTAGCAGCCTCAAGCCCTTTTATTCAGCTTTAGTTCTTTAATGAGGGTGGAGTCTTCATGATCTAAACAGTCCTGTAGGTCTCACCTCCTAACACTGTTAGATTAGGGATTAATGAGAGACACATTGAAACCACAGTGTCTCATGTCCACCCTCATGGGGAGTGAAATTTAAGGTGTGCAAGGTGCATTTCTAAGACATACATGTTACAAGAAAAAGGAGGCTGTGATCTGGTCAAATTGAGGGTGATGATCAGGGAAGGTGCTTAAGTAAAAGTCCTCTAAATACATGTTTGAAGAATTGAGTGGAGGTGGGTGGAGGGAACAGGGTAGTGATTGTTTAGGCAAAGAGAAACCTTATGACCTCTGATAGGGTACAATGCTTTTTTGAGAAGGGGGCGGTGAAGAGAAGTTGAGTAAAGTTTCAGAGAGCATATGAAACAAAGTGAAGTAAAGCTGAAGGAGCTCACCACAAGAGCCTGACTATCCAAGGAAGGATCTTTGTCCAGTAATCTATTGCTACATTACAAATCTTCTGAAAATTGAGTGGCTTGAAACATCAGCAAGTATCTTATCATTTCTTATGGTTTCTTGGTCAGGAATCAGCAAGGCTGATTTTTCTGGTGTGGGTTTCTCATGTGTTGCTGCAAGATGTCTACTGAAATGGAAATATAGGACTGGATCAGCTAGAACTAGCCCAGCTAGGCACCAGCTCACTGTATGTATGCTCAGAGTTTCTCTGTGTACTCTCTGTGTGGTCTAATTTTGACTACCTCATAACAGCAGCCACATACTTGCTTACTGATGAGTCCAGCATCCAGCATGAGTGGGCCCACAAGGAAGGTGAAAGTTGCATCACCTTTTCTGACCTCGCTTTGGAAGTCATGCAGTACCAACTCCTTTACTTCTAACAAAGAAAGACACAGACTCATTCAGATTCAACAGGTGAATTAGTTGGCCTTGTCTCTTATGGGGAAGTGGTAAGGTTCTAGAAGGGTGTGTGATATGGGAGATATGATAAAGCCCACCTTTGAAAGTAAAATCAGCCGGGCTCGGTGGCTCAGCCTGTAATCCCGCGCCTTTGAGAGGCTGAGGTGAGTGGATTGCCTGAGCCCGTGGGTTCGAGATTTGCCTGGGCAGCGAGACCTCATCTCTACAATAAATCAAAAAATCAGCCGGGCATGGTAACGCATGCCTGTAATTCCAGCTACTTGGAAGGCTGAGACGGAAGGATCGCCGGAGCCCAGCAGGTCCAGGCTGCAGTGGCCGGGAGCGGCCACTGCACTCCAG
>NW_007047456.1:5394-17448 GCF_000164805.1 Carlito syrichta
GTGAGACTTCAACTCAAAAAAAAAAAAAAAAGAAAATCTGCTGCAGTCTGCCCTCCTCTTTCCAATATACAAAATATGCTCACCTCCACACAAGACTCCTCTAAAATCTTATCGTCTCACGACATCGGTCTTAGGATCTTGTAATCTTTGATCAGTTCCTAGTGCAGCTGAACCTCCTCAGATGTTTCTCCTGAGCACCAGTCTCCTTAATCTGTGAACTAAAGAAATAAATTATATGTGCCTCCCACACCCAAAACTTAATAGTGAGACAGGAAGAGGATGATCAAAATGGACACTCCTGTTCAAACAGGGGAGTGTATGAGTGACAGACAGCAGTCACTGGGCAGTTCTGAAACCTACCTGAGAATATTTCTCTAGTTCCTTGATTAAGGTCCCCTGCTTCTTTTTGGAAGAGTTATTTTCCATGACTCTTGGCTCTAATCTATGAACTCTAGGTTCTACCCTTAAAGTTATCCTTTCTTTATTATGGAAAGAAGCTTGTGTTTGCAACTGAATTCTTCTCAGTCTGTGTCCTGGCTACAAAGGTTTGAATCCAAAGCCCATGATTCCTTTTTAATTGTGTCTGTCTCAGTGAGTTCAAGCTAGACGTGTTTACTTCAAAAAAATTCTCTTAAAAATGTTTGGGTGATCTTTGAATCATGGTAGGTAGGAAATTTATCTCACATTTACAAAATAAATTTGTACATCCTACACAATATTTATTGCCACTGGAAATAGCTATGTAAAGTGTCACTAGCATCAAATTATGGCAGGAATAAAAAGAAAGGATGATGGAGTGAATAGTGCCAGATCCCCCCCAAAGACCCCAAAGGAGAAAGCACTGTGTCTGAGAGGCTGAAGAAATAACCCAGAGACAAAGGATGAGACATAGGCTTTATTTAGGAATTTATGTACAGGAGCAGCTGGCTGAACAGGATTAAAAAACCACTCCTAATTGTAAAAGGCACACAGGTTATATAGCATTTTACCTAGGGCAGAGTGCGGGGTTAAGTATGAAAAAGGTTGGGTTTCTCATATACAGGTGTTGTGTGAAAACGACTTGTACATATGTCACATGTGCACAAAAGGGCTACAATTTCTCTCCAGGGGTGGGATTTTTTTGTATTATAATGAGCTAAAGATAATCTGCCTGATCTGTTCTGAACAGCTTGGTAAGGGTTAAGGAGGGAGAGGGGGCAACTGCCTCAAGGAAGGGTGTGCAAGAAAGCTCACTATGCATAGCCGCAAGATGTGGTCGGCAGATGTGGAGAACACTTTGTCCACAGCCTCAGCATGATCTGCATGCCCAGGCAGGATGACTAAGTGGAAGGGAACATGCCGGGTTGGCCACCCCTAGGACACCCCTCGAGGCTCCAACACTCTGCTTGGGGGCCATATCCAGGGTGTGCGTATGCTGGATCTGAGTGTGTGTCACCCTACAGGGTGGCCTTGCTTCTGCAGTTTAAGGGGGAATCCCTGAACTGGGAGATGTCTGATTAAGTTGTCATTGGTAACAATATTAGAGATTGTGGAAATGTTTTTTGGACTCAAGAGGAAGGAAAAGCTACAGACATCATTACAGTGAAGAGGGGAGAGAAACACTAAGAACAAAACAAATACTCAGAACCAAAGACTGTGCCACCTATGTTTCCTGGAAATGATGTTAGCATTTTCTGATTGTTCATATACTCTACCGGACACGGCAATATTTTATAACTTTCTGGATGTTAGTCCCATTCACAACCTTTGCATACTGTGGTACTGGCTGAGAAAAGCTTGGGATGCATGTCCATGGGTGGCTGAGGGAGGGGCGCAACAGCACACCTCTGAGTAACCAGAACATTTGTGCCTTCTTGGGAAATGCAGCCATTCTCATGGCCATGGGCACAATTACAACCATTGAGTTACTGGAATGTTTACAAATCTGACTAACCTCAGAGAATACATTGGGGAGACAATATAAACCCCCTTTAAATATCTGGATCTGGATGTGCAGTAGTAAGCCAATGGTGTGTGCATGACAGAAAATGTGTCTGTGTTTATCTGGAAAACCGGGAGAGATTTCTCCCTGTGGGAGTTCTTTTTAATCATCAGAACAAAATGGGGCCAATTAGGAAAGATTTTATACAGAAATGCTTTTGTGCATGTCAACTGGCAGTAATACAGTAGTTAATAAAGGAGAATCATTCTTAGGGGTTAACACTGTACAATGACTACTTTTATTTTTATTTTTGCTTATTTGGAAAAGATCTTTATCCCTTGGAGTATTAAGAAGTCATCATATAATTGCCACCTTGCATATTGTGTTTTAGGTCTGGTTTAGTGAAATCAGTGTTTCTATTTAAAAAACAAATTTGTAATATATACTGAATGCCCTTTAGACAGTCATTAGCTGAAGATTTTTTTTAAATTGCTTCATTTTCAGGAAATTTCTTAATGTAAAAAAGTTAGAAACAAAGGAGATATGTTTTTGTTATTTTTTTCATTATCTCATTTTTTTGATACCCATGTTTTCTTGGTGTATATGTAAAAGGATCAAATGTTTATAAGATCTGCAGTAGGTAAATCTTGTTAAAAATAAAATACAGGTGATCATAAAGTGCGTAAGTATTGACAATATTTTTGTAATAGATTGAACATCTTTGACTATTTCTTCTGAGATAAAGGTGCAAGTTTATGCTGTGAAAATTGGACACACAAATCATTTGAAGCAACATATGACAGATGCACATGCAGTGACTGATGGGAATGTTGTTTTAATACACATCGTTCATGGAGATTTTGCACAACTTACTGAACTATGAATTGCTACTGAGGGACAACACATTCTACATGCCATAGCAATACATAATTTACTATGAACATTTGTCTGTTTTCAGACTTTATGGCCACCCCAAACAACTTTAATTCAAAAGACTGATAAATGATCATTTAGGTTAATCATTTAATAAGTCAATTGAAAAGGACATACTACTCTTTGTAAAGTATTTCTGTATAAATCCGTTCCTAATTGGCCCCACTGTGTTCTGATGATTAAACTTACCTGCATCAGTTGTAGTATAGAAACAATACAATCTGATAGAGTACTAGAGGACATTCATGATCGTATTCCATCATTTTGTGATTCAATGACATTATAGGGGAATAAACTAGAAAACATAATAGGCCTAAATATGTAATTATAAAGAACAGAAGGGAATTTGTTGGAACAAATAGGCCTAATGAGCCTTCATGTCAGCTTTGCTCCTTTTAAAGAACTTTCATCCTGATGGATAATCTGAGAGATATAAGCAGTGACACATGCTTGACAAATGTTACTAAAATAGATTTCAACAAGACAAGGACAATGAATTGCTTATGAACAGTGAGATATTTATAGTCTCGCCAAAGTGCACCCTTTGGAAAGGGCCAGGGCATATAATTAGTGAAATTTTCAGTCATTTAATGCTAATGTTGATTAAATGGACACTCTCGTCAAGGCAGATGTTAAGATGTCCCTTTCCAGTAGTGTGATTGGGCTATGTATATATCTTGAACATAGGTTCATTGATTATTATTCCAAACTATTTGAAGTCTTGCTTCCTTTTTTAGCCCCTTAGTGAACAAAAAACAGAGCCTGACCTCCTGAGTCATGGGAAATGTGCTTTTCTTAGAATTATTTAAAAAATGAATTCTTCAGTCCAGGCTCGATGGCTCACCCTGTAATCCCAGCACTTTGGGAGGTCAAGGCAAGCAGATTGCCTGAGTCCATGGATTGGAGACCAGCAAGGGCAACTTGGCGAGACCTTGTCTCTACAATAAATAAACAATTAGCCGGTTGTGGTAGCATGTGCCTGTAGTTCCAGCTACTTGGAAGGCTGAGGTGAAGGATCGCCAGAACTCAGCAGCGCCAGAACTCATCGACGCTGGGGTGGCTGTGAGTGTGTGTACCACTGAACTCCAGCCTGGGCGACAGAGTGACAGAAATGAGTATAATTTTGCCAGAGGATAAAATAAGAATATTGCCAGAAATCTGACTCGTTTATTAAGAAATCTTTATATGATTGTTAGCATATTTCATAAAAATCAAACTCTACAATTCTGATACAAGTTATGCGCAAAATAATGGGCCATTGCTTTTGTTAAAGTGTGGCTCAGCCATGCTTCCATTCAGTTATGACCAAGTCATCCTCCTCTTTAAACTCTGGGTCCCTCCCCAATCTGGGGGAGTGGATTTCCCTTTTTTCTCTCCAATCTACTTTCTGAATAAACTATATTTTCCAATCTAAAAAACAGCAAACAAACAAACAAAAATATTGTGTGCTAGCCGAACAGCCTCCTGGGAGGCCAGTGTGAGTCCAGATGCCCCTTTGGTGGTTTATTTCATTCCTAGAGTGCATTGCAGGTCTTTATCATTCTTCCAAAATAAAGAAGCCTCCCATCTTGAGTTCAGGCCTTGTCCCCCGTGAAATGAAGTAAATATGACATTGATTCTGTCTGACTAGACACTAACAAAAACTGGACAAATATGATATTTTTCTCTAATTGGGAGCTGGCAGCATTTTATTCATGTTTAAAATTTATGGTTCTCTAAATTGTGAGTTAGAGTTAAAGCTAATCGAAACTGTGGAGGAAAGAATTTTGCAGGTCTACACGTGAAATCTGGAATCCTTCTGTTAAGAGGGAATGGCATTTAAAAAGAACAATAATTTCTGAGCATTTATCCAAGTTGAGGACCTCATTTTGGAGGAACAGTTGACAGTGTCCCAGTTTGTCTGGATTCTCAGGTAAGGGGCAAGCTGGTGTTATCCCTCCTGTGCTGGCAGTTTGCTAAGTGAGTTCAGATTCACTTAGGAAGGAAGAATGGATGCGAGGTCTCTATGGGAGGTCTTTGTGAAAGGTCACTCTGTGGCAAGTCTCTATGTGAAGTCTGTGTACGTGGCTTCTGTGTAGCAAGATCAAGTCTCTGTGCAAGGACTGTGAGATCTCTCTCTCTTTGTGTTCTGTCTCTACAGATGGTCTCTGTAGGAGGAGGTCCTTGTGTGAATGCTCTGCACAAGGCTTCTGTGGGAGTCTGTGTGGTTTCTGGTAGGTCGGGCAGGCTCTGTGGAAGACCTCAGTGAGAGGTTTCTGTGAGATATCGCCACACAAAGACTCTGTGGGATAAGAGGGAGGTCTCTGTGTTGTCCCCAGGTGAGCTCTGTGGCGGAGAACTCTGAGGAAATCTGTAAAACTCTGTGCCAGCTTCTGTGCAAGGGTTTGTGGGCAACATGAGGTGGTGTGGGAGGTCTCTGTGGAGGTACTATTTGTGGTCACTGTGCCAGCACCTAGTTACTGTTTATGGCCTCTGTGGGAGGCCACTACCTGGTGTCTCTATGCAAGGTCTCTGTGTAAGGTCCCAGCACAAGTTCTGTGTAGGAGGTATCTGTGAGGACCTCTCGTGAGGTTTCCGTGGGAATCTGTGAGGTTTCTGGAAGGTCTGGGAGGTTCTGTGTGCTATCTCTGTGAGCTCCGAGTGAAGACCACATGGGGCAGAGAGCTCTTTCTGTGGGAGGTTTCTGTGTGAAAGATCCTGTGCTAGTCTCCAGGTCTCCAAGAGGAAAGTCCTTGGGAAGATCTTTCTTTATGTGTTATGTCTCTGGGTTTCCTCTTGCTTTGGACCTCTGTCAGAGTACTCTATGTGAGGTCTCTGTGGGAATTTTATCAGAGGTCTTTGTGTGGATCTCTGTAGGGATCTCTCATGTGGTCTCTCAGCTGTAGGTCCTAGCCCTACCAGGGTCCTATCAATGCTGGGCTTACCCTGGAGCTTGAATGGACACCAGACTGAGACAGGAAGTGGCTCCAGGAACACCCTGAGTGCCAGCAGCATGCAGTGTCTGTGCCTGCCCCACCCAGATGCCCTCAGGGTCGCCCAGGTGGATCCTGGCAGGTCTGGGACAGGCCCATCTCTATTGCCATCTGCCTCTCTGGCCTTTCCAGGTTCAGGACTCTCCCAGGTAGGAGGTCCCTGAGCGTGGAACCTCAGAACAACCAGCTCCTGCTCTCTTTCCCTGTGGACAGCCCTGGGAAGAAATGCACTGGAAGGGAGGGAGGCGGGGACGCCCCTACCCACCCCACCCCCATGTGGACCACACTGCATTCCCAAATCCCTTTGGAGCCTCATCTTCTGCTGGCTTCTGGACAGGTGAGGCCTGGGTGCCCCAGACTCACGGGTGACCCAGGCTGTGTAAAGGTCCCCATACTCTGATTCTCACCCTTTGTCTACTTCTTTCCAGAACTCTAGAGGGGATAGTGGCAGGCGTGCCAAACATGTCGTTAGGAAACTAATCCAGTCTCCCTGATTCTTCTTCCACATGCCACCCTCACCCTCTTGGACCCCCATTGGTAGCTCCTGTGCACATGGTCACACAGAGGGGAAGGCAGAGACCCTGGGGACCCCTGCTGGCTCCAGCTCCACACTTGGTTCTGGAAGTCCTGTCCTAGTCGCTGCTCTGGAGCGTGAAGTGGGCAGAACCCAGATGGGCTGCAGTGTCATCAAGGCTGAGCCAAGAGGGCTGGCAGGTCCCAAGTCCATCCCAGACCTCATCAGGCAGAGAAGGAGCTTCCAGGTGGGCATTGCCTGTTTCCACTAACAGATCCAGTGGGGCAGGCTCTTCTTGACCTCTGAACCCAAGGTCAGCAGGGCACATCTCCCACACTCCTGAACCCACTTCAGGACTGTGAGGTTGCTTGGCTGAGAGCTTCCTTCAGTCTTTGGGGAATTTGGTCCTGTGAGGCCTCTGCAAAATCATTCTCTACAGCTGCACAAAGGTCAGGGTAGAAGGAAAGCCAGGAAGTCAGGGTGAGCCCAAAGTGGGGTGGGGTCTCCATAGGGTTTGCTGTTCCTGACAAGTCCTGAAGGCTTGTGTCATGACCCAGTAGTGAGAACAGGGTGCATTGAGGGAACTGAGGTGAGGCCGGGTCTGCAACGCCTCTGTCAGCCTCCTCCATGCCCAGGTTCTTCTGAAAACCACACTAAGAAGAACAGACCCTGACCCTTCCCCACACTCAGTACACCACAGACAAAAGCCACTACCTCTGCTGTGATAAAACATATATATTTGGAAATTATGCACATCTTTGTAAGAAGAAGTCATTAAAATGCAGAGAATATGCTTATCTGGAACAAAACTGGGTTTCTCTGCAAGTACCCACTTTTTTCTGGAAAAAGCTTCCCCACTAGGAGGGGAGTGGGAGGCCAAATCTGGTTGACCAAGAAAGGCACTTCTTTGAAGACTACAGTGCCTAAGGCAGTGGATGGGATGGCCCGAGACTCTTGTCACCCTTGCTGTATCTGTGATCCATCTATCATTTACAGGACAGCATTGGCCCATGGAGGTGGCTTGGTGGTTGTTGGCCATATCACTCATCCTTCTTTGCCCTGAGTGGGAGGGACTCCTGTGGTGGCAGCAACGCTCACCTACTGAGGCCTGAGGTTCCCCTTTGTAGGAGGCAGGACGTTCATGGCAAAGCTCCAATTTCTCCTCTAGTCTTCATCCCACAGCATTCTTGAAATTCTGGGCTTCATCCATCCTGCTGTCCATACAGTCTTTGTCTTTGACTGGTCTCCATCTCTGGGCAGTGACTGACACAGACTTTTCTTTCTGTAGGGGACCTTGCAGTTCTTTTCCTTTCCTGGGGAAAAACCGCTGCAAAAACTCCCTCATCCTGTTCCTAAGTCGATGTTCCTCAGGAATTTTTTCTTTGGTTGACAGAAGCTGGGAGGTCTTGTTCCTTAGGGACTCTACTGATTCTCTGACCTGGGTATGGTGATTTCTCACGCTGGCTTGGGAGGTCCAGGTTTCTGCAGGCTTGTGTCCATGCTCCCCTGTTCTGGGCCTCCTATAATGCTCGCTCTTATCAGGAGGGCCAAACATCTTTCTCTTCCATGGATCCTGGAATTTTGGAATCCTGGGCTCACTGTGTCCCTGGCCTGCTCCTTTCCCTCAATGAGAGATCACCAAGCCTCCGCAAATCTTGGTAACTAAATATGCCCTGGGAGCTGGGTTGAGAGGCCTGAGAGGCCAAGAGGTCTTCAGCAAGGAGTACTTCAGGGGCAACAGTGTTGATGGAGTAGTCTTGCTGGAGGATGCCAGAGGCAAGGCCTGGAGGCTGCTTGTCAGCCTCTCCCTCCTCTGTGAGCTCAAACTCATGAGCAATCCACCCTTTCAGGTACAGCTCTTCTTTCTGAACTGTAGCAATTAGTGAGATTTTGCTATTCCCTGGAAACCCTGAACTGAGATCCACAATAACGGTTTGGGAATTTGCCATGACACGGGCTCCCAAGGTGACATCACAAGCAGGGATCTTCTACTCTTTGGCCTCCACTGTCTCTGTGATGTCTTCAGTCCTTGCATACTGGGACCCTACTCTGAGTGATGCTCTGCTATGGCAAGGGTCTTGTGGGGACACACTCTCCCTTTCCTCCCATGACTCACTCCTGGGCACAGCTGAACTAGGTCTCAGCTCTGGGTTGGTTCTTCTGGATGCTTGGAGTGTCTCCCTGTGCCACATTCTGCCCACAAAGACTGCGTGTGAGGGGCTGAGAAGGCCACCTGCCCTCCAGTTCAGTCTGAGAGGCATCAGAGCTGCTATAACTGTCACCAGATGGAGTCCCTAGTGGGGGCTCCTGGATTTCCTCACACACAGATGAGGGGGCAGGGAGAGGACCATCCAGGGTGGGGACTGACTTTGTTTTCACCTTCCCTCCTGGTCCTTTCTGAAGTAGTTCTCTGAGGAAACTGGCAGCCTCGGCCATGGAGTCAGCCCCAGATTCACAGGAGGGAAAGGTGTGGAAGGGATGGGGGCTGAGCCTCATCTAACTGGAGATTGGTGAGCTCCAAGGACTGGAGGTTTGTGTCCCACCTGTGCCTCCGTCGAAACTTGGCGATACGTGCTTCTAGCATCTGTCGGGTGCATGAATCAGAGAGGGAAATCTGCTGAAAGCTGCCCTCACTGGAAGTACAACCCTTTGAGGATAGATTTCCAGTTTCCAATGAGTGTTTGAGTTTTCAGGTGGGACCAAGGCATGGTGGGTAGCAAGCCTGGAAGAAGAGGCACTCACAGGGATACTGCCTTCGTGACTCTGCCCAAGCTTCCTGCTGCAGTGGGCTTGCAGGGTGTCTTCTAGATGTTCTTTATCTGTGCTTTCTGGAAGGTCATTTCCTGAGTCCCTTGTTGAGGGCTTCATCAAGTCCCTTTCTGACTTCGTCTTAGAGCTGTTCTCCAGGGCCTTCCCTGGGAAGCTCTCTGAAACCCTGGGTAAACCTTGTTGGACACACCCCAGCCATTGCCCTGGATCCATGTTTGAGGCCTTTCTTTGTTGGGTCCTAGCTGAGTCTCTGGGTCCCATTTTACATACATCCTGGCTGCTTCCATCTGCAGACACAGAAGGCCAGGAGGGCCTGTGCTCATTCTCTGCCTGACCTGCTCCTGGGGCTCGGTCCTGAGGCTGTGTCGAGTCCATAGTTTGGTGGGTCCTGGAGGGCCATCTGAACCAGTGCTGCACAAATCTCTTTTGCAGGTGCTGCTCCAGCTGCTCCCAGAGTTCGGGGCTGATGAAATCTCCTGAGATGCTGGAGACAGACCTGTGGATCTGGGAGGGCTGCGTGTTTGGAGTGGGCTGACTGAAGACTGCCTGAGATCTTTTGACCACCGAGGGTAAATCCCTCCCACATTCCTGTTGCTTCTTCAAAAGGTGACATTCTAAGTGTTGAATACTGGTTGGGACAGCAAATTGGTCCTTTCTGTCAGCTGTAGGGCAAGATACTCCAGAAACACTAATCTGGGGTGAAGGACAGCATGGTTGGTTTAGGAGAGAGGGTGGGAGATGACCCTGGGTCTGGATAAGGATCATCAGTGGAACCAAGGCCTGAGATCACTTGGACAGGAGGTGACCACGAGTTGTCTTGTGGAGAGGATCTCTAGGGGATGGTATCCCCTCACTCTGCCATCTCCTCACTCTGACGACTAGCCAGGCTGAAATCAGGTAGAGGTGGAGGGCAGGCCACAGGATCAGGGAGTGGTGGTTGGGGAGGGGAAAGCACAAGTGGCTGGGGTGAAGGGTGTTCTAGGGGAAGCAAAGGCTTTGACTGGCAGGAGGCACTCAGAGGTGAATGCGAACAATCGGAAACTGGGGAGATTGTCAGGCCTGGTGACAGGGTGGAGGTCAGAGGAGCTGGGTGGAGGTCAGAGGAGCTGGGGAAGCTGATGGTGACAAACTGGTGGGAGAAGCATCTTCCACATGCTCCTCATCTGACTGGTGGGCTTTAGCAGGCACTGGTTTGCACATCTTTTCTGGGTGGTCTTGACAGAAGTGTTGTTGAAGGTCGCCCTGGCCATCGAGCCTTGTCAGGTGGCTGCAGTAGAAATGAGGCACAAACTGCAGCCAGGAGCAGGTAGGGCCAGAAGGTTAGGTGGGGTGGGCACCTAGGGGAAAGCACCTCACCTTTGTAGACAAAAAGTCAGATATCGAGCCTCCTCCAGCTCCCTCCGGCAATCTCTACAAGATGGAAATCAGAAGACAGTGTTATAGTGGTGAGGGAGGATACCGGGGATCTCCCAGGAGGCTGAGTGAATGTCCTATTAGGGGAGAGCTTGGGGGATTAGACCCTGGAGTTCAAGCATCCCTGTCCAAGGCCAAATGGCCAGAAAGGAATTCAAGAGTTGATTAAATAAAACAAATAAAACAGAGGGAGATTTTTGTGGGGGACCAGGGACCCTGACCGTAGCCATTAGGGACTCACTGTGAATAAAGTGGAGACCCCAGGAGAAAAGGCTCCATTTCTGCTGTAAATAGTCTCCAGGGCCAAGAGTGCACTTTGGGCATCACATTTCCATTTGCAAAGTGCTTCTACTTCCATCTCCACCATGGTGCTCACAGCTGCCATGTGGAGAGCAAGGACAGTGGTCCATCTCAAATACAGGTAAAACTTAGCTGAATTAAACTGCTGTTTTTATGGAGGCCTGTGTTCCACAACCAGGCAGTCACTGGTTCCCTATCCCTACAGGGTCCTGTACTGGACAACACCCACCCACTCCCTGGCCCATCATGGCTTTAGTCCAGCATGGAATCTGGGAGGGATCTTAGGTTTTGATTTTCTTCCCAGTAGCTTCCTTCTTAGCCTCTCCAAATGGCTTCCTTGGAGACATAGTGCTTGTTCCTCAGGGAGAGAACCTTACCTTTCAGAATGTTGTTTTTCTTCCTGATCTTAGACCACCTCTTCACCTCTGTGTGACACTGAGAGACAAGAAAGAGTGAGAGGCTGGGACCAGTTCTCCCTCTTTTTCTAGACATATTGCAGATATGCGGAGCTTATAGACAACACGACTTTTCACATTAGCTCACGGAACATTCTGTGTTCTTTTTTTTTTACTCACCTTTACTTCTTTTTTTTTTCTTTTTTTGAGTCAAAGTTTCTCTCAGTTGCGCAGAATGGAGTGCAGTGGCATGTTCATGGCTCACCACAGCCCCAAACTCAGTCAATCCTCCTGCCTTAGCCTCCTGAGTAGCTGAGATGTATGCCAGGCTAAAGTTTTTAAAAATTTCTGTAGAGACGAGGTCTTGCTATGTTGCCCTGGCTGGTTTCAAATTCCTGGGCTCAAGTAATTCTCCTGCCTTGGCCTCCCAAAGTGCTGGAATTACAGGCATGAGCACTGGGCCTGGCTTTTTTTACTCATTTTAAAAGTGGATGATAATATTTTGTTTGCCTTCATTTAAAAGCTCAAGGAGGGTTTTTCTGTGTGAGATCCATTATGGATGCCCTCAGTCTCTGTTCTTCTGCTCAAGAAACTCACACACTCAGGCCTATAGGCTCCTCTAAGCTGTCAGCTCTGTGAAAGACAATGTCAATAGAATAAGAAGACAAGCCATAGATAAAGAAAATATTTGCAAAAGGTATATCCAATCAGGGACTGTTATTCAATTCCCAAAATACACAAAGAACTCTTAAAATTCAACAGTAAGGCAACAAGCAACCGAATGAAAAATGTGACAAATGACTTGAACAGACATCATATGAAAGATTTACAGATGTC
>NW_007047457.1:0-1458 GCF_000164805.1 Carlito syrichta
CAATCCACTCGCCTCAGCCTCCCAAAGTGCTGGGATTACAGGCTGAGTCACCAAGCCCGGTCGCATATACTTTTTGATAGACATCACATCTGATGACTTTAGAGTTCATCCTTTTAAAACTTCAGTTAGTTTTTTTTGTTATTGTTAGAGTCTTACTCTGTCACCTAGGTTGGAGTGCAGTAGCAAGATCACAGCTACTGCAGCCTTACCTGCTGCACTCAGGTGATCCTTCTACCTCAGCCTTCCAAGTAGTTGGGACTACAGGTGTGCGCCACCATGCCTGGCTATTTTTTTCTTTTTATTATAAAGATGAGGTCTCACTATGGTGCCCAGGTTGGTTTCGAACTCTTGGGCTTAGGCAATTCTCCCACCTCAGCCTCCCATTATTACAAAATAATGAATAAAACTCGCTTCAGTGAATCCTTAAGAAAAAGAAAAGAGGCAGCACATCAGTTATGGCAAAAACCCTTTATTTTGATGGGAACATGACAGTGCCTTATGTACACAACGTTTACAAACAATTCCTTATGTAAACATGTAACCAATATTTGTTTTATAAATAACCATGTTAATTTTGTCTCTTGAAGTGTCTAACATTTAATGAGCAATTTTCTTAAGCAGAGACTGATTTTTCTACTGAAAATGTTAAGAAGGAAAATAATACATTAAATATGTTACTTAAACATTTTAGATGGAATTCTAAATGGAATGTCTGTTTTGTTAAAGCATCAAAGTTCAGGCAAAGAGCAATAAACTTTAGAAATGGATGCAAAACTTATGCTTACAAAAGAGCACACCTTCCTGGGCGGTGGACCTTTGAGTCCATCTGAAATCTGGCTGCCATTTCTCAGGAGGGAAACATACTTCACAGAGGGCCAGGTTTCCAGTCTACTTCTTTCAACTTCCCTCTGTCACTTTGAGATAACTTGAGACTCAGGTTGCTGTTACCTGAATAAACTAACCATTAACTGGGTCTATATTTCTGAGAGAGAGAAAGACCTGTAATTTATGATCAAAGTCAATGGCTCTAAACTGAGGTTCCTTGTATTTTCTGGTCATCTTGGCACCCAGGTATGTTATGAGTTCACATCTTTCCAAAAACTGCTCCATCTTCTTCTTATACTTTTTTCTTGTGTATTCAGAGCCTTTGGGATTAAATGCTGTAGAAAATGTCACAGAACTGTGAATGTTTTCTGGTAGGTAGTGAGTCATTTAATGAAAAAGAACTGAGCCAGGCACAGTGACTCAAGCCTGTAATCCCAGCACTTTGGGAGGCTGAGAAGATTGCCTGAGCCCAGGGGTTCGAGAACAGCCTGGGCAACTTGGCAAGACCTCATCTCTACAATAAATAAAAAAAATTAGCCAGGTGTGGTGGTGCATGCCTGTAGTTGCAGCTGCTTGGAAGTCTGAGGCAGAAGGATCTCCAGAGCCGAAGCAAGTTGAGGCTGCAGTGGCCGG
>NW_007047458.1:0-44692 GCF_000164805.1 Carlito syrichta
CATCTGTTATTTTTTGAGTTATTGATAATGGCCATTCTGACTGGAGTTAGGTGGTATCTCAGTACAGTTTTAATTTGCATCTCCTTGATGATTAAATGTATTCTTACTATTTTTTTTTTTTGCTGTATGCTTGCTGAAAAACAGAAGATAATTGTGTGTTTTTGTCTTTCCTTCCTTTGCCTCATTTCCTTAGCTATCGACCAATTCTCTTTAATTTTTAGATGATTCCATAAAGATAACAATCTCTCCATATACAGTGAATTGCAGCATTCAATAAATCCATATCTTGCTTCATCAGAGTTGTTAAGTCACCTAGATTTACTTCTGTTAGTAGAACTTGCCCATCACATCACAAGTTTGCATGAACTGTCAGCTCATCAGGGGTTGTGCAGTCATCTGCTTCATTTAACAAGTCACAACAGCTGCCCTTATGTTTTGTGAGAAAACTCTGAGTTTGTATCCATAACTACCTGTGTTGATTATTGTAAATGCTAAGAATACTGTTTAGGATCTCGTGTAGCACATTGTCTGCATTTTCCATTTTTTGTATAAAATATATTTTATTTGCATTAGAAAGGATACATTAGTAGAATTTTATCAAAATTATTTTAAAATAATATAAAAATGTGTTAGTTATGGTCAGTGTATTTGAGAGAAATGAATAATATGGGATTTGCTCATTATAATCAGGCTAAATATCCAGCTACATAATCTATAAATTTCGTTTTTTTTTTTGAGTTGGAGTCTCACTCTGTCCCCCAGACTGGAGTGCAGTAACCGCTCCCGGCCACCGCAGCCTCGACCTGCTGGGCTCTGGCGATCCTTCCGCCTCAGCCTTCCAAGTAGCTGGAACAACAGGTGCGCGCTACCATGCCCGGCCAATTTTTTGATTTATTGTAGAGTTGAGGTCTCGCCAAGTTGCCCAGGCGGGTCTCGAACCCACGGGCTCAGGCAATCCACTCACCTCAGCTTCCCAAAGCATGGGATTACCACGAGCCCGAGCCCGGCTATAAATTTCTTATGTATGTATTTATTTGAAGCATTATCTTATTAGCTGCATAGATCTCTGCAAATATATGTATGTATTTAGAAAATTTTAATATTTGTTCTCTTTTTTGTTGAGTTATTTCCCTAGTTTTTACTCAGTGATTGTGCTGGATTTTTTGAGATGGTTCTCATATTTTTTAACCTGTCCTTTTTTTCTTCCCAGCTTGAACTATCTGTTGTTTGTCATATTTCACATATTTCTGCCAGGCGAATGATAGGCTATATCGTTAGAATTGCTTTGAGTAAATACATCCTCATTCTGCATCATCATTGGTATCTTGCCATTGAGATTGGTAGAGCTTTGCTGCCATTCCCTGTAAGATTTTTCAATCCTCAACTGCAGAACCAGGGAATTATCACTAATAGAGATGGAAAGGAAGATATATATGCTCACAGTTAACTAGGCTGTGAATAGGAAATCAGCATGCCTTCATTTATTTTAGGTATGGAATGTTGCATGGTCATACTATAATTACTTAGCTTCTTGGTTGCTTTGTGGTTTGCAAAAGTATCTACAAGTGCTGTTTCTTCAATCCTCACACCAAACCTGTGGTCTTGAGTCAGTAAAACATTCATGGGCACATGTTTGTTGTGAGAGTCAAGGGATTTAATCCACCTAAAGGACTCCTGGACCTTGCTTACACCTACATGTAACTCCTGCTCCCCCTTCACCTCTTTGTAACAATACTGGTATTTGTAGCAATACAAAATGGATTGCTACGATTGGAAAACTCAGAGTCTGCTTAATAATCAATCGCCTTTTATTAGGTCAGAGATCCAAGGACACATGGCAGCAAATTTACTTCCTTCTTTTTTCTTTCTGAGGTCAGTGTGGATGTGTCTGTGAAGTTAATCCTGCATGTCGGCCTTCACTCAATGTTGTGCAAGTAGTGAATCGTCAGCAACATCACAACTTTTATTCTAGTTGATAAGACGGGCCTTGTTAGCCACCTTGACTCCTGACAGTCCAAAGAGATTAAGGCACTTCACATGGGCAATGACAAAGTGGGTGTTAATCTTCCCTTATAATAAGAAATACTGATACACTCTACAACATGAGACAGACTTTGAAAACATGCCAAGTGAGACTCCTAAGAGAAAAAAGACCACATATTATGTGATTCCTTGTATTAATATATGAAATATCAAAAGGCTAATCTGTAGAGACAAATTAGATAGACACTAAGTATATACACGTTATCCCTTTGTTTGAGGGAGTGATGGGAGTGCTAATCGGACCATGTTCTTTGTGTGTGGAGGACGAAGATGTTCCAATATTAGATTGTGATGATGATTGCACGACTCTGTGAAGGTGTGAAAAATCATTTAACGGCATATTTTAAATGGGTAAATTGTATGGTATGTGAATTGCCTAGCAATTAGGCTTTTTTATTTTTAACTCAACATCCCATTGTCAACTGTGAGTGAATATAGCGCATGTCAATTTTTTATTATTATGGAATGCAAAATAATAGTTTTCTGAAAAAAATCAATATCTTTAGAAAAGTAGATGTGGCTCATCTTCCAGTTATATAATTCATTTCTCTTTCTTTAAGTCCACTAACGTGTGGCCTCTCTGGTCTTGTTAAATGCCAAGAAAGTATATGTTAAGTACATTACTAACAATTTTATATTATCCTTTGTCTTCTAATTATATTCTATTCTTTTCATCTTTGCTGACATCCTACTTTTAGAGAATATGTAACCTACCTATTTATATATGATTTACTTTGCTATCCTGGTTCACCTTGATATCACTTTTCCAGATGATCTTGAAAATATTGTGAGTTCGGAATTAATTGAGATGAATAAGTTCAAAAAAAGTTGATACGGACATATCTGTGTCCCCAAGTGATTAATTGAACACTGTTTTAATAATTTCTTTGTGCATTAATACTTATCAGGAATATTTTGACTTTTGATAGTTGTTTGAGCAATATACAGTCAGCTTATTTTGACTGATTTGGCTTTCTTTTTCACAGGATTATTATTTTCATAGTATTTATTGATGGTTAAGGCAGATAGTTTGTGGAGGTGTTTAGTGTGGTATATTCTTTGTTTTTTTCCATCCTTCCCATTTAGAGTTTTTAATTTTTTAAATAAACCAAGGCAGACAGTGATATCTCCATTTTTACTGAGTTGCTTTATTAAAGGAATTCTCATTCCACATCATCCCAATCAGTGAGTTACAAACTGGACACTTCTGAGAACTCTACCTCCCTGGTCATGAATTTGGAAGTATTTGTAGCCAGCTTTGCCAGGACTGAGCTCTCATGCATCAGAATTAACAAGGTATCGGGACCATTTGGAGTGAAGAAAGTCATTGCAATAATTATGGTGAGTTATAGGTAATAGAAATAATTACTGACAATATTATCTGGTAAACTTTGAATCAAATCATACATGAGAAATGTCATAAGTAAATTTTGTTTTTTATATATACCATTATTGCCACTTTGTGCTGCTTTGTTGTGCTTAAAGATCCAAATGTAAGCCAGGCTTGGTGGTTCAGCCTGTCATCCCGCGCCTTTGGGAGGCTGAGGTGAGTGGATTGCCTGAGCCCGTTGGTTTGAGACCCGCCTGGGCAACTTGGCGAGACCTCATCTCTACAATAAATAAACAATTAGCCGGGCGTGGTAGCACGCGCCTGTAGTTCCAGCTACTTGGAAGGCTGAGGCGGAAGGATCGCCAGAGCCCAGCAGGTCGAGACTGCGGTGGCCGGGAGCGGCCACTGCACTCCAGACTGGGTGACAGAGTGAGACTCCAACTCAAAAAAAAAGAAAGACAGAATGTATAGATGCTTACTGTTGTATTAAAAAAAATCAAAAGTTCTACTCATAGCCTGTAAGTTTGGGTGCCACTTTGTTGTTGTCAAGATTATTTTTATGTTATACCTGTCATTTGGTTCTTATTTTAAATCTGTAAGATAGAAGTAATAATTGAATAAGTGACATAGTATCTGTCATGGGGGCTAGAGACTAATAAAATAATCAGTATAAAATTACCCAGTACTTTGACATCTATGTAAGCATTCAGTAAATGTTAATTGCTAATTAGAATAGACATTACCATCTTTTTAGAGATGGGAATCTGGAGGCTTGGAGAGGAATGTCCTTAAGGTCATCTAGTGAGTTGCATTAGTTTGCTTTCAAATTTTTCTTAAGCATAATTTATTGAATTATCTTACATTTTATAAATGAGTACATGCTCATCAAGCGTAAGATGTAAGACACATCCAGAAAAACATTGCTATTTCACCTTGCCTCTACTCCTGATTTCCAACTCTTCTGGATTAAACACAGTAAACATCCAGGAAGATTTCCTAACGTTTTCCAGATGGAAACAAGTATGTTGTTACTCACAGATGTTGCATATATCTTTCTATATTTATATCTGGTCTCTCTCTTTATATATGTGTGTGCATTTTCTGATTTTTTTACATAAATAGGATTCTGCAATGTTTTTATCACTAATAGTGCATTATGACATGCCTATTATTTAATGGGTTTTGATGCAGCTATCCTTCAAAATGTATCTTTTGAACTCGTTTTGAGTGAATGTTGGTATATGGGATAAAATGAGGCTTTGCCTGGATTTATAGTCTGTAAAAATCCAACATACCCAGCATCATTAGTGATATCAAATCTCCTCCAATGAGCTGTCACTTAATCTTTGTAATGATACCACACTGTTACCAGTTGATTAAGTCAGCAAATTATTTAAGCGCTTAGCATGTGCCAAGCCCTGTTCTAGGTGTTGCAGACCCAGAAGCAAGGAAATCAGCTGATGATGCTTCTTTTCTAGCAGTAAGAGGCTGACAATAAACAGACCAACAACAGCAGTAAGAGGCTGACAATAAACCGCCTTTTAAAGAAGAAAAAAGTGTCATTGTGTAGAGAGTGAGAGGGGATGGGTCACTCAAGGTTTCTTGTTAAGGTAACATCTTAGAAGGGACTTGAAGGAAACGAGGCCACATGCCTTGTGGTTCTCTGGAAGCATGTGAAGCTGAGGGAGGAGATCTTGCCAGTTACATGTTTCAAGGAGCCTTTTCCTGGTTTTCAAGGAGAGAGGACAGCAGTAGGGAAAGTTAGAGGGTGTAGTCAGAGGGCAGGGACTGGAGCAGATCACAGAAGGCCTATTCTGAGGGACAAGTTTTGCTTGGATTTATCTGAATGAACTGAGAAGCTACTGAAGGATTTGGAGCAGAAGATTAGTATAGTCTGATGGTTTTCAAACGATAACTCTGTTAGATGTATGGAAGAGAGACTTGAACTGGGTCATAGTAGAAGCAAATGCCATGTGTGCAAAGCACCTTTGAGTTTCGACTTACCTTTCTTGGTTCTTGTCTTCTAGATTTTGGCTAGGCATTTCCTCACATGTTAGATATTTGAGACTTTCAAAAGGAGGTGTAAAGTGTATTTAGCTTAGCTTAGAAATGTTTCAAAGCAGAAATGTTGGTTGGAATTACCTTTTTACCATTAGTAAAAACTGTTATCCCTAAATATTTTTTAAAAATAATTATTGGTACTAAGGGAAGCTCTTTGTTTTTAGCCATGTCTTATTTTGTATACCCTAAGCAACGTAACAGTAATTATCGTTTTTGGTTAATTTTTTTCAGTTCTTTGAATGTTTTTGGAAATGACCATGTGCATGAAGCATTGCAAAACAAAAAAGCAAGCTGTATATCTCATTTTGAGAGGGTGAGTCAGAGAGCAGGCTTCATGTTGGCACTGAGACCTTACCCATGTGTCTACATTTAGAGGTAGTAAAACGAGTAGCTTGTAAATGTTAAGGCAGCTAAGAGGCTAAGGCACTACTGGATTTAGAGCAGATTAGTATAGTCTGACTATTTTCAAAGGATAACTCTGGTTGGTGTATGGAAGAGGAGCTGGGTAGCTATTGAAGGATTTGGAGGAGAAGATTAGTATAGTCTGACTGTTACACTGAGGATGTGACAGCTCCTCAGAAAATGGTTAAAGTTTACTTGTACTTAAAAAATCTATTGATATTTCACAAACAACAGCAGTAACATATTCTCAGCCTAACTGGTAAAACTAGACAAATAGATTCAGTAAAAGCTATTCACTCCTTCATAAAGTAGCCATTCAATCATTTTTCCATATTGCATGTTATCTGCCTGGACCAGAACCTTCCCATGATCAAACACATACAAGTGGAGGACTTCCTCCCAAAAAAACTTGGCACTTATTTAGAAAAAATTGTGTGTTTCTTTTGACATGTTTAAACTTCAGTAATCTTCAAAGTACTCCCCGTTTGATGCCATATACCTGCTGAGATGCTTTTACCTCTGCTCAAAACAGTTTCTGAATTAGTTGATTTTGATGCCTCTTAGTGCTTCTGCTGTTTTTTGTTTCACCTCTTCCACATGTTTTTCTTTGAGGACGTTTTTCATACAGGGAAACAAAAAGTCTTTCAGGGTGAGATTGGGTGAGAAGGGAAGGTGGGGCACAGGGTTCATGCCATTTTTTGGTCAAAAACTGCTGAACACTTAACTCAATGTGGAAAGGTGTGCTCATAAATCACCCATGGCAAAATGGGCAAATGAGTTGAAAGAATTTTCACTAAAAAATCCACTGAAGCTGAACACAGCCACTCGCAACAGTACTAGCTAGAACACTGATGCTGATGGATTCCTAGAACACTCACCTAGCAGGGGAAGCCTGTACTCCATGCAGCTCACCCTTCAAAAGATAATTCTGGTTTTTTGGGCCCCCTCACACATATTACTATGTATTCAGGTGTACTGAGGACATTCATTTGGCTTGATATGCCGTTGTACATATTGTCCATACACAAAATATCTCTCTTAATATTACTCCTCTGTCATTCCCCTTTGGGCAAAAGATTTTCACGTTTTAAAATATAACTTTCATGGGGTTTTATTTTGTTTTTGTGTGTGTGCATGTGAGTTTTGTAGAATCAAGATCTCACTATGTTGCCCAGGCTGGTCTGAAACGTCTGGCCTCACGTGATCATCTGACCTCAGCCTGCCAAAGTGGTGGAATGATAGGCATGAACCACTGTCCCTGGCCTTAAAATATAAATTATTAATATATGTGGTATGTTTTTGAATGTATGTAAAGAAACATGGGTTAATTGTATATTTTTCACCAGCAAATCCATAATTTGCCTTATTTTTTTGCTCTATCAGTTCTGTCCCATGATGATAGCTGTGAATTTTTAAATGAATTCTGTAAATAAGTAACTTAATTCAGTGCCTGATATTGGAAATACTCGTCTGTTGATTTAAGACATTTTTATTTTTTGTAAAGTTTTAAATTTTTCTTGTTATGGGCATCGAAATTTTAACCAGGACAGAATTCTGTTGTGAATGGGCTTTTTCTTCATCTGTTCTATTGATTATTGACTGATTATAAGGGAACTATTGATATTGAATATATTTCTCATCTTTCTTGTCAGCATTCTGATATGGCTTTCTACTGCTTATAGGCTGTGAATAGGAAATTAACATGTCTTCATTAGTTTAGATATGGAATGTTGCATTGTCATACTATAAGTATTTAGCTTCTCTGTTGCTTTATAGGTTCCAAAGTATGTACAAATGCTGTCTCTTCAATCTTCACAACAAATCTATGGCAATAAGTCAGTAAAATATTTGTTGCCACTTGTTTGTTGTGAGGGTCAAGGGAGATAATTCACCTCAAGGACTCCTGGACATCGCGTACCATGTAAGTCAGCACTTATGACATGTAATTCTTGTTACTCCTTCACTTCTTTGTAACAATACTAGTGATAGTAGTAATACAAAATAGATTGCTATTACGTTGATAAAAATCAGAGTGTTTAATAATCACCTTTTATTAGGTCAGAGATCTGAGGACACAGCAAAAAAAATTCCTTTAAATTTTTTTCTTTTTTTGTTTATTTTTTCTTTATTTTAAAGACGTGGGGTACAAACGTTAGGTTAGGTTAGGTATACAAACGTTGATTATGCTGGTATCCTTGTTGATAAGGTGTGCCCCTCCCTCCCCTGGCACTTTCCCTCAACTGCCAATCCCACCCCCCATCCCCTGGCAGTTTCCCACTACTGCCAATCCCTTTCTTTTAGCATTACAATAATTGTTCAAGGTCCTCTTATTACAGAAAACATATGATACTCTGTTCTTTTTTCTGTGGTAGATGACTGAGTATGATGGACTCTAGACCCATCCAAGTTGCTGTGAAGCCCATATGTTTGTCCTTCTTTATGGCTGCATAATATTCCATGGTGTATATGTACCACATTTTTTTAATCCAGTCCAGCTTCGATGGGCAGCATGGTTGGTTCCATTTTTTTGCTGTTGTGAGTAGAGCTGCAACAAATATGCGTGTCTATTTTGGCAGAATGATTTAAGTTCCTCCGGGTATATTCCCAGAAGGGGGATTGCTGGGTCATATGGAAGGTCAATTTCTAGTTCTTTCAGAAATAGCCACACTGTCTTCCAAAGAGGTTGCACTATTTTGCATTCCTACCAGCAGTGTAGAAGCACTCCTTTTTCTCTGCATCCTTGCCAGCATCTGTTGTTGTTTATTTTATTAATGACGGCCACTTTTACTGGGGCTAGGTGGTATATCAACGTGGTTTTGATTTGCATTTCTCTGATGATTAGTGAGACTGAACACTTTTTCATGTGTCTGTTGACTACCTGTATATTTTTTGAGAAGTATCTATTCATGTCTTTTGCCCACTTTTTTGGGGGGGTTGGAGTCTCACTCTGTCGCCCACACTGGAGTGCAGTGGCCGCTCCTGGCCACTGCAGCCTCGACCCGCTGGGCTCCGGCAATGGTTCCGCCTCAGCCTTCCAAGTAGCTGGAACTACAGGCGCGCACTACCACGCCCAGCTAATTTTTTTATTTATTGTAGAGATGAGGTCTCGCCAAGTTGCCCAGGTGGGTCTCGAACCCACGGGCTCAGGCAATCCACTCACCTCAGCCTCCCAAGGCGCGGGATTACAGGCTGAGCCACCGAGCCCGGCTTTTTGCCCACTTTTTAATGGGGCTGTTTATTTTTTTCCTTTTGGCATGTTTGAGTTCCTTGTAGATTCTAGATGTTAGACCTTTGTCAGATATATAGTTGGCAGATATTTTTTTTCCCATTCTGTAGGTTGTCTCCCCACTCTCTTGATGGTTTCTATTTCTGTGGTTAACGTGGATGTGTCTGTGACATTAACACTGCATGGCAGTCTTCACTCAATGTTGTGCAAGTAGCGAATCATTGGCAACATTACAACTTTTCTTCTAGTTGATAAGAAGGACCTTATTAACCACCTTGACCTCTGACAGTCCAAAGAGATTAAGGCACTAAACGTGGACAATGGAAGAGTGGATGTTAATCTTCTCTAATAATAACAAGTTTCCAAAAACTAACATGTTGTTTGTTAGTAAGTAATTTCTGAAGAGAACAGTTCTGTGTTCCTAATGAATTTGAGTTGAAGGGTGTAGAAGTAAACATGATGATGATTAAAACATTTATATATTTTTGCATATTTTTAGTCACAAAAGTATTGTGAAAGTATTACTTCATTCAAACAGAAAGCAATCCTTTGTATAAATACTTCATTTTACATGGCAAAGGCCTATGAAGATTTAAAGGAAAGATCCATAATTCTGTATTAAACAACCTGCTTGATAAGATCTTGCTTATCTCTTGATATAAGTACCTAATCAGCTAGTCCACCTTTTCTGTTGTCTGGGGCAATCGTGCTACCATTCTGTACATGTCTGGGAAACATAGATGAAGTTATATGTAGCAATTGTATGCATGTTTTCTATTTCGATTATCTTCTGAACATTCATCATCAAACATTAGACTGATTTTTAAGTGTGGACAAGGTGCATGCTGATTTTTGTATTTTACAAGGAGGACCACAACAAAACGGGAATTTATTTATAGGAATTGTATGTTTATTATTACATTAAGACAGTTTTCCCACTGCTCAAAATAGTTTTTGACCTCATCAATTCTGATGCCTTTTAGAACTTCTGCCGTTTTTTTTCACCTCTTCTGCATACTAAAAACGCTTTCCTTTGTGGACCCTTTTCATCCAGGGAACCAAAAAAAAAGTCACTCAAGGCAAAATTGGGTGAATAGGGAGGGTGAGACACGGGGGTCAAGTCGTTTTTAATCAAAAACTGCTGAGCACTCAGCATGGTGTGGACAGATTTGCTCCTAAATCACCCATGATGCAGTGGGTAAACACGATGAAAGAATCTACACACACACACACACACACACTTCACTGAAGCCAATGCAGGCTCTCAGAACAACAGTAGCTGATACACTGAGGCTGGTGGTTTCCTAGAACACTTATGTAGTGGGGAAAGCCTGTGCCACACGTGTCTGCTCTCCACAAAATAATTCCTTTGTTGTTGGGTTGTCCCTCCTTGTACCTTTGGTCCCCACTGCCTTACTTTATTACTTTTCAGTTAGTGGTATTTGAATGAGAAAACTTCGTGAGTTTCTGAAATAGATTTTACAAAAATCTTGCCTCATACACGCACTGTTCAATGCTTCAAATCATAATACCAAAGGACCTTCCTTTTAGGCTCTGTTTCTCTTAGCAGCCCTCAACAAATGTTTATTTTATTGAAACTGAGCTCTAGAAGCATGATTCGGAGGGACTTTGCATTCTTTTCAATAGATTTGTTATGGGGTGTTCCTGAAGCTGTCCTGTTAGAGAACTTAGGGTATTAGAAAACGAGAAGCTTAGTTCATTTGTTTGCACTCAGAAGCGGACCCTGGACAATTATCATAACACTATAAGAAAGGAATTGTCAGTAGTTGAAAACTACCAAGGGAGTGGGGGGGGCACAATTCATCAATAAGACTACCCAATCTCAAACCAAGTGAATTGGGGACCAAAGGAGGCCCAAACTTTTCCTGTACAATGACCATTTATATACCTAACTCTGAATTGTACCCATCTTTAAAATAATTTTTTTAAATTTTCTTAAAATAGAAACAAGCATAAAAAGAATTCCTGAGTGAATTTGCTTCTTGGCAGTTACTTAAGTAAGTTGCAGGTAAGAATTCCATCATATTGAAGTACGATTTAGTAGGTACTATTTTTGCAATACTATGATTGTTTGTTTACATCTGTCCTTTTTCAGTTTCCACAAAATTTATTCTATGGTTTTCCGTTATCCTCATGACAAATCAAACTCTAGCATTATTAAGTGTTTCTTTGGTACACGTTTGTTGTAGGTGTGAAATGTGAAAATCCACATGAAAATCTGAACTACATATCTACCAGGTATGTAATCATTCAACAAATTTTCCATTTTATCATTATTTTCATTTTGAAAGAAGATTTTCTATTTTATTATTTTCAGAATTACTACTAGTAGTGCTACTACTATAACTAATGCTATCAGTCTTAATAACACTACTGTTATATTAGTATACAGAAGAGTATCATCATTTATCACCATGGGATTTCATGGGTGGTTTTTCATATATATATACTGAATATAGTCTGCATTATTACTATTCAGTTTACATATTTTCTATGATACCTTATGATGTCTATGTCAATAGAGATAATTAAATTTCAGTGCAAGCATTGAAGCCACTGCAAACACAAGTAGTGGGAAGTCAGTGGTTGAAGATGACACTCTCTTGACATTTTCAACCATAATTTCGAAGTTTGAAATGGCATTTTATCATCGTATTTCATAACTTTAATTGTTTCCTAGAAATGGTGAATGCAGACATCTCTGTCTGGTTTCTTATCCCAGGAGTCAAGCATTATGGCAGTCACAGTTAAATCTTATGTGAAGCCGGGCTCAGTGGCTCAGCCTGTAATCCCGTGCTTTGGGAGGCTGAGGTTGAGTGAATTGCCTGAGCCCGCGGGTTCGCGACCCTCCTGGGCAACTTTGCGAGACCTCATCTCTACAATAAATCAAAAAATTAGCCGGGTGTGATAGCGCACGCCTGTAGTTCTAGCTACTTCGAAGGCTGAGGCAGAAGGATCGCCGGAGCCCAGCATGTCGATGCTGCGGTGACCAGAAGCGGCCACTGCACTCCAGTCTGGGCGACAGTGTGAGACTCCAACTCAAAAAAAAAAAATCTTATGTGGACTCAGGGTTTTGTAGATACTCTTCAATCAATTGAGAATACACTTAGCCGGGCTCGGTGGCTCAGCCTGTAATCCTGCGCCTTTGGGAGGCTGAGGTGAGTGGATTGCCTGAGCCCGCGGGTTCGAGACCCGCCCAGGCAACTTGGCGAGACCTCATCTCTACAGTAAATCAAAAAATTAGCCGGGTGTGGTAGCGCGCGCCTGTAGTTCCAGCTACTTGGAAGGCTGAGGCGGAAGGATGGCCGGAGCCCAGCAGGTCGAGGCTGCGGTGGCCAGGAGCGGCCACTGCACTCCAGTCTGGGTGACAGAGTGAGACTCCAACTCAAATAAAAAAAAAGAGAGAATACACTTTACTGTGCTTTATTTTCTGTTACTATTTTTTCATATATGGATGTGAGATTTAGTGAAACATTTCTCTGCATCCATTGAGATTATCATCATTTAAAAAAAATTTAATCAGTTAATATGTGTAATTGCCAGGCTTTGCCTAGGTTCTCATTCCCTACACTGAAGCCTGTATTCTCTCTCTGAATGTTGGCTGGACAATGGATGAACTCTTAATTTGTTTCCCCTCAATCATGGGTAACTCTCATGAGTTGACCAATGTGCAAAATGGCATAGCTTTGTTGGAAGAGATGCAGACTTCTTCAAACAAAATCTACTGAAAAGTATGCAGAGTCCCTCAAAATCATGTTTTCAGAGCTCTAAACATTTTTTTCTCCTGTATATTTTTTCATTAAAAACTTAATTTCAATGACATTAGAGGGCATGAATAATTTTTGGTTACATGGATGCATTATATAGTGGTGAAGAAGTCTGGGCCTTAAGTCTGTCCTCCACCCTATCTATGCACATCGTACCCAATAGTTAGTTATTCATCCCTACCCCATCTCTCCTTTCTGTGTCTTCAGTGTTCATTATGTTATTCTATATGCTTTTGCCATTCTGCAGTCTAGCTTTAGCTCCAACTTATAAGTGAGAGTATGTGATGCTTTGGTTTCTCTTCATTGTTAGTTCACTTAGGATGATGATCTTCAATCCCATTCAAGTTGCTACAGAACATATTATTTCAATTATTTTCATGACTGAATAATGTTCTATTATATATATATATATATGTATGTATATATATTCATACACACCCACACACATATATATGTATGTATGTGTGAGTATGTATATGTATATATGTATTTATGCCAAAAAATGTATACACATTTTAAGAGATGATGAGATGTTCGCCATAGTCAGAATTGTCTGCACACTGATGATAACGACTTTGAACATGTCTTATAATTCCAGAAGTCAAACGTGACTTGTATTCCTCTTTTGTTATTGGTTTTTAAGTAGTTTTTTTCCTTTCTTAAAATGTGTCTACATTTTATGCAACCTCTTTTTTTCTGTCTCTCTATTTTTTAAAATTATCCTTTGATAATCCATGCCAGCATCTATTGTGTTTTGTTTGTGGGTTTGTTTTGCTTTTAAATTTTTAAATGGCTTTTCTGACTGGTGTTAGGCGTTATGTCGTCATTTGAATTTGCATTTCTGTGATGATTAGTGATGTTGAGCATTTTTTCATATGTCTGTTGATCATTTGTATATCTTCCTTTGAGGGATGTCTGTTCATGTCATTTGCCCATTTTTTAATGGGGTTATTTGTTTTATTCTTGCTGATTTATTAGTGTTATTTATAGATTTTGGTTATTAGTCTTTTGTGAGATGTATAGTTTGTGAATATGTTCTCCCATTCTATAGGATGCCTATTTAGTCTGTTGATTATTTCTTTTGCTATCTAGAAGATTTTTGTTTGTTTTGTTTTGTTTTCATAATGTCCCATTTATTTATTTTATTTTATTGTTGCTCTTAATTTTGGGGTCTTAGTCATAAATTCTTTGCCTAGACCAATGCCCAGAAGAGTTTTAATTAGGTTTTCTTCTAGGAATTTTATGTTTTCAGGTTTGATATTTAAGTCTTTAATTCATCTTGAGTCAGTTTTGTATATGGTGAGAGATAGAGATTAGCTTTCTTTTTTCTGCATGTAGCTATCTTATTTTCTCAGCACCATTTGTGATTTTCACAGAATTAGAAAAAAATCCTAAAATTCACAAGGAGCCAAAAAAGAGCCAGAATAGCCAAGGCAGTTCTAAGCAAAAATAACAAAGATTAAGGAATCATATTATTTGACTTCAAATTATTATACAAAGTTATAGTTACGAAAACAGCTTTGTACTGGCACTAAAGGAGATATATGCACCAATTGAACAGAATAGAGAATCCAGGAATAAATGAAAATTCCTGCAGCCAATTTCTGCTTTTTGACAAAGCAGACAAAAACGTATATAAGGGAAAAGACACCTTTATCTAGTTTTTATGCTGTTTTAGACAGCAAATAAATTTGGTCCCTGTGTCCCCATCTGATCCGGAAATAGTAATCCGGAAATAGTAATAGTAATGCTAAGAACCTAGAAATACTGAGAAATGCAGAGGCTTGCGTACAAAAGACACATGATTTTTACGTATTACTTTTTTTCTGACATTGTTCATCATTTTTGAGACCATTCTAGTTATATGATAACACTATTGGATTTTAAAACAGTTTTCAATAAATCATCATACTACCCAAATCATCTGGTAAATGCTTTAAATCATTAGCAATCCCAATGTCTCCTAATGTAAGAGTTCATATTTTTCAGAGACCTGAGCTGTAACATGATTTAGCAGGGTTTTGCCACACGTCGCTTTAGCAAGTTTTATTATTGAAGTGCTAACATCTAGAGAACTTCGGGTATGAAAATAAAATGGCAATTTTAGGTCTTATTAAGAATTTCTATGTAACTGTAAATATGAATTATTTGATCAACATCTCGCCATTTCAACCTCTCCCTAACCACTCCAGTTCTTGGTAACCACCAGTCTACTCTCTACTTCTATGATATCAACTTTTTTATGTGCCACATATGGGTGAGATCATGTGGTATTTGTCTTTCTGTTCTTAACTTATTTAACCTAACACAATCTCCTCTAGGTTCATGTATATTGTAGCAAATGAGATTTCTTTTTTTATGGATGAATAATATTCCCTTGTTCAATAGATCTGTTGTACAGCATGGTAACTACAGTTAATGATGATACATTGTATTTGTGAAAAATGCTAGGAGACTGGATGCTAAATAGTCTCACCAAAAAAATAATAATGATGTAAGGTAAGGCATTTGTTAATTAGCTAAAATACATCATTCCATAATACATACATACATGCATATACAAACACACACACACACACGCATAAATGTATATATATAAATATATATATATATTTCAAAACATCATGCTGTGTACTGTGTATGATAAAATACATGCAATTTTCTCTGCTAAATTAGCAATATATTTGGAAAAAATCCTGAAATAAATTACTTGTTGGTATTTAGGAAAGTAATTTTCAAGTAGAAATTTACCCTGTCATTATTAAGTGATATCTGGTGAGTAAGAGTTTTTGGGGGGAGTTTAATACAGTACCAGAGTGATCCCTAAGATCACTCTAAGACAGTGCTTCACTAAATGAACTCATAAGCTATTATACTCATAGTGGTGGTTTATTGTAGTGAAGTGATACAGATTAAAATCAGCAAAAGGAAAAGAGACAAAGGGTGAACTCCAGAAGAAAATAAGCATAAGTTTCCAGGTGTCTTCTCCTTATGGAGTCACATGAAATGTGCTTAAATCTCCCAGGAACAGTGTCTGATGACATGTGTGAAATGTTGACAATGGGAGAAGCCTACCTGAGGCCTTATGTCCAGAGTTTTTAATTGGTATTCAGCCTCAAAGGCATGCAGCATATGTGAGATCGAGCTCAGCTACTCAAACCTCAGAGCTGAAGAGCAAACACAGGTGTACATCATAGGTAACATTGTTAGCTGAAAGTATCTCGTCTGACAGGTCCAGAGTTTCCAAAGGTTTCATGTGTATGAAAACACTTTTATAAGGCAGAACATTCTAAGGGCTCAGGTGAGCTCTGCCAAGGACCAGTACTGACAGCAGGCTGTTTTTAGACATATGCTAGGCTTGGGCTTCTTAGTTCTCCTGAGTTAATTATTTCTTGTACAAAATCTGACAATTTTTTTGCAATTTCTGGATCTTCAGTTTCTTCATGTACTTTCAAATTGTTTCTTGAATTGATTCTCATGACAGATCTGATCTGTAAAAGTAAATGCTTCCTTGGTACATATTTGTTGTGCCAAATGTGGAAAATCACATGAAGTCTGAAGTAGAAATTTATCCTGTCATAATTAAATGATATCTGTTGAGCTTATTGGCTCAATTAAGTCTTATTGGCTAGGGAAGTAATCAGTCTGCAAATTTTCCTTTTCATTGTCATCACCATTACCACTATAAGAACAACTCAGTGTAAATATCACTACCACTGTTCCTACTAGTAGCAGTTCAGTTATCATTTCCAGGGTGTGGTAGTGGTTTATTTTTTCATATGCATATTATAATATATTTTTATTTGTGTTCCATTTTCTTTTTTTACTAGAATATTCTATTGATATTGATGCCAAATTCAAGTATTAAAACACATGAAAAGTGAAAGCTTGCAGTTTGTTAGTGATACAATTTATTGATTTTGTTCATCCAAAATAAAGAAAGAAGTAATGAACGTACCAGCATACGGTCTCATATAACAGTTTTTATATGGTATAGAATACATTCATATGTACATATATATTATCAAAAAGGAGAAGCCATCACAAACTTTGACATTCTGTTATTTGTAATATTAATTGTGGCTGACTTCACAAGTAGGACATACCCCAGCTCTTCAAAATCACTTCTGTTCTCTGGTGTGTGCAGAAATGAATAAGGCATATGGTTTTATCCTCCATGTTCTACAATACAATGAGGGGAAACAATTGTAGATATCGATGTCAACACTGATACAAGCTAGAGTACATTCGAGGGACCTAGTCATTAAACCTCAAAGGAAGAGTGGTGGCTCCTGACCTTATGCATCTGAGGAAGACTCCTGGAAGAATTGAGGTTTTAAATTGAACTTAGTGAATGGCTAGGACCTTGAAAAGAAGGCACTTGATGTGTTCTGCTTCCATGCATGACTCCTTTGCTCTCTAGATTGGGCTAAAAGCACCTAGGGACATGGAAACCTTTGCATAGGAGGGAGCACCATGCTGGGGGTTCAGGCAGGATTGGTTCTGAAAGATTGGATATGAGATTGTCAGGTGCCCCTGTAGGTGTTCCAGCTGACTTATTCTGATGATGATAGGAGATAGAACTTGTGAGGAGCAGTACTTTCAGGAATAAGTACGGCCCAGGTGGTTGATGTTTCACTTGTCAAGTGGTTGTTAGAGTGGTGGAATTACAGGCAAGAGGCACTTGTGCATGGCCTTAAAATATTTGTTAACCTATGTAGTGTGAGTTTGAACATAATGGAAAGAAAAACATTTTTAATTGTATATTTTTCACCAGCAAATCTAGAATTTACCTTACTTTAGTGAACTATCAGTTCTATTCCACATGATAGCTCTGAATTCTATTTTTTTTTTTTTTTTGAGTTGGAGTCTCACTCTGTCACCCAGACTGGAGTGCAGTGGCCGCTCCCGGCCACCGCAGCCTCGACCTGCTGGGCTCCGGCGATCCTTCCAGCCTTCCAAGTAGCTGGAAATGTAGGCGCGCGCTACCATACCCAGCTAATTTTTTGATTTATTGTAGAGATGAGGTCTCGCCAAGTTGCCCAGGAGGGTCTTGAACCCGCGGGCCAGGCAATTTGCTCACCTCAACCTCCCAAAGGGCGGGATTACAGACTGAGCCACCGAGCCCGGCTAGCTCTGAATTCTTAAATGAATATTGTATTTAAGTAGCTTAATTCAGTGCCTGATATTGAAAACGCCCATCTGCTGATCCAAAACATTTTTTATTTATTATACAGTTTAAAATTTTTCTTATTGTGGGCATCGAAATTTAATGAAGAATTTATTCTGTTATGAATGGACTTTTTCTTCCTCATCTATTTGATTATTGCTGATTATAAGGCAATTATTGATATTAGAATGCATTTATCATCTTTCTGGTCAGCATTCCGTTATGACTTGCTACTCTTCATAGTTTTTCCATGGATACTATTAAATATTTTATACTATTTATACTATTTTATACTACTTATAATATTACTGCATATTGTTTGTACTCCGATAGTATAACCATGCAGCTCACCTTTGATATAGTACATCACTTTCGGTAAGTGCTATCTCTAAATTATCAGGCAAGACATGAGTTGAAGGCTCCTTGCTCTTTACTCTGTGCTCCATTTCCCTCCCCAAACCCTAGACTTTTATTTTAGTCCAAGTTTGTTCATGTCTGTTCTGAGAAGTGAGCCCTCAGGTAAACACTTTGCAGGAACTTGAACTACGAGTGATCGAGGGATGCCCTAGCAGCATCCATTGGCCAGACCCTGGTAGAGGCGCCTAGTAAGTTATGCCATTCAGCTGTGGCTTCATTGGACAGATGTATTGTTTTATTCATATATGTCTGGAAATAATATATGTTTATTCATAGTAATTTTGTGTATATGTTAACATTTATTTATCCTGCTTTTGTTTTTATATTCACTGTCTTTTCTGGCTGATTATTTCTTGCGCAGGAGAAACATCCTCATTTTTTGTATATTTCAGTATGTGCCACCATCTTACTTCTTGACACTACTCATAATTTTTCAGGCCATTCTAGATTTAAGATTTATATTTTCCAGATGAATGCTGGAACTCATTCTGACCATTACTGTACTATTTGTTTACTCTCCAGAATACTCCATGGACATCATGCTGACAGGTGTATGTGTGTATGTCTTTGTATTTATGAATATCCATATATTCATATATTTGTCCAATTATTCATAGGGATGCATTAGAGGCCTTTTAATTACAAGCAATAATCTTTCCTTATTTTACAGCCCATATTAGGATCTAAAGGACAAATATATTATTTTTTCTTTTCCCCTGAACTTGTCATTATTATCTTTAATGATTGTATTCTCTGTTACTGAATGCTTTATGAGAGTATCATATATCTTAATGCATTCTATTACTAATGCTAGCTGTTATTCACCTTTGTTGGAAGACAAACTAGGTTAGTCTTTTTTATTAGCTTTTTTATTAGTCTTTTTTATTAGGCAGTTATTTCTTCCTGCTCTTGAGGTAGCAAATGATGGTTTATAAGTAGTGGAGCCATTTTGCTTCCAGTTTAAGAAATTGAACCTTGTTAGTTATATGCACTCAGTAGAAACTAGAGCAGTTTACCTCCTATGGGGATCATCTTTGGAGTAGTAACAATGGGAAGCTTCTGTCCTGAAAAGGATTCCACCATACAACGAATTGGGAAGGAATTTGCTGCCAGCTCCTCTTTTGTTCTGTTATGTGTTTGAAGCAGCAGAAATTTTGTGGCCATTTAATTTAAATAAATATAATTGAATAGAGATTGTGAATTATGACTAGTAGAACTACTGAAAATCTTACATCTAGCTGGTAGGTGAGTAGATGGTAAACGGGAAATGAATGTCATAAGTGATTTTTCTTTTATTGGTATACCAAATCACGCATATGTTGTCGCATTATGTTATCTTTACTTCTCTGTTACTTTTCCGTTTCTGAAAGTATCTTTACATGTTTCCCCATTAAGCCTCACAACAAACCTGTTAGTGAGTTAGTGAAACATTTAGTGACACGGGTTTGCCATGAAGGTCAAATGAGACCATCTCTGTAAAAGCCCAAGTACATTGCCTACTGGGTCAGTTACGTACGTCTCCTTCCTTTATTCTTTTTGTATTACTCCTTCATTTTCTTCTTCCTCTTCCTTTTGGCTTTTCATCCTTCTCGGTGTTTCCTTACCCCCCTTCTGTGCCTTTTCTAATTGCTCTTCTTTTCCTTCTCTTTCCCCCACTCTTTTTTTTCCCCCTTCTTTTTAAAAGTATTATGGCTAATACGGCCTACTACTATCACTTTGAGCAAGTGTCTATCTTTTTAATATGATACATGGGAGCAAGTTAATTATTCCTCAGTATTTCTATCAAGCGCTATCATGGGTTATACAAAAATAAATGGCTTCCTTCTTCCTAGTCTACTTTTCTGAGGTGATCCTTGTTGACGATAACAAAGATTGGGTGTGAGACTTAAATATTATCAATAAGAAATCCATTTGTAGAACTGAGAAGATGTTACTGCCAGTAGAATTATGATAGTCACATCAACTTCTGTTGTCCCTGAAACCTAAAGATGACCAGTGGGGCCATGGGAGCTAATCACAACATTTAGGAAGAGCCATCAAAATAGAGCTAGTTCATCCCCTGATATAGGTTCCTGATAGGTTATACTATCCAGCCTTTGGATTCTTAAGGAACGGTTGACTGTTTTTTTCGTAGATGTCGGGAAATAATATATTGTCGTGCCTAGAAAATATGTGTGTGGGCATGTATGTGTGTGTATTGCTTTAAGTTTTATTTTTATGCTTTTCTGAAATATTGTTTGTGAACAAGAAATGTACTAGTTTTTGGCCAGGCATGGTAGATCACACCTGTATTCCCAACATGTAGGGAAGCCAAGAGAGGAGGATTGCTTGAGCCCAGGAGTTTGAGACTAGACTAGGTGAGATATCCTCTCTACAACAAAATCAAAAATCATTTGCCAGGCATGGTGGTGAGCCTGTAGCCTCAACTACTCATGAGGCTGAGACAGAAGCATCACCTGAGCCCAGGAGGTCTAGGCTACAGTGAGACATTATTGTGCCCCTGCTCTCCAGCCTGGGTGATAAGGTAAGACCCTGATTCAAAAAATAAAAAAAGAATGAAATTTACTAGCTTTTAAATAATTCCTTTTTGCTCCCCAAACACTTACTTCTTGACAGTACTCATTTTTACACCATTCTAATTTTACGCCTACAGAGCTATGAAAATAATTTTAAAAGACATCATGAAATTTAATGCATTTGGTAAGTGCTTTAAGTCATTAGTCATTTCAACTTTCCTCTTTTGTAGGTTAGTGTTCATAGAACTGGACATAAAAATTCTGATTTAAGGGCTTTGTCTGCTTTTCATCTAGCCTTGCAAAGCATCCTCCTGAAGCATTAACATCTAGAGACCCTCAGGTATTACAAAATCCCAAAATTTTAGCTCCTAGTAAAAATCTCTGAATGAAACTTACTACTTGATAGGGAAAGAAGTCATCAACAGTAATTGACCCTTCATTTTTAAGTGGTACCTGGTTAGTTACAGTTTAACCAAGTAGTTTTCATGTTATGATGGCTTTATTATTTTTGTGGAATTTCACTTTTCACACATACTTTCTGAATTTTTTTTTCAAGTAACCACGATCGACTTATTTGGCCTTTCTAGGTTAGCACTGCTTGTTGGTATTAACTGGAGGCATCAAGGTAACAAACACATTATTGGCTTTCATAGAGTGGGGCCACTGTGCTTCCAGTAATGAAGTTGAGCCTTGGCCATCACCTACACACAGTACAAAATTGGAGAAATTTAATCCTTATTCATGGATGTCATCATAGTTGATAAGTAGCAAAGGGACATTTCTGTTCTGAGAAGGATTCTGTCACATTATGGATTTGAAAGTTTGGATACAATTGGAAGGAGATTGTTTCTGAGTTTTTCAGGAAAATGAACTTTGAGGTTAAAATGCACCAATACAGAACTGTAGGAGTTTGCCTCCTATGTTAAAACAATCAGATCATGCCACCTGGCATCATCTCATTGCAAGACCTAATTCAATCACACCTTATTACCCAACCCAGTCCCCAGCTTGGGGAGACAGATTTGGGCATTTCCTCTGTCTCCTTGCCAGTTATCATGTAACAAAGTTTTTCTTTTTTGCAAACCATGGTATTGGTTTCTATGAGCAGCAAGCTCATTAATTGCTCAGTAAGTTTATTGCCAATTCTTTTTATGAATTATCTCTTTTAAGTTTTGCTTTTGTTTTCATTTTAGATACTAGGTTAGGCCTGCGTGTGAGACTTAATTCAAAATTGTCCGAGTAACAAAATGATGATTTGCAGTAACAGGAGCAGCTTTGCTGCCTGTTGGTACCATTGGTCCTTGGTGACCCCCTTAAACTCCAGAAAGCTGATAAATTTAGAATGTACAGCGGAGCAATATAGTAGTGGAGTTTAATCTTCACTAATAATAAATAGCAACATGTTTAAGGTAAATATCTTCAATACCTGGGCTTTCACTATTTAATCTCTAAATTGGCCCTGTTATGGCCTGAAGAATCAGCCTTGATAGCTGCAGTGGTGAACACTGTGATACACTGCTCAGTCAGTGATGTGCTTAATATGTTTTAGGTTACTCAGGTGTTTTACACGTTACTTCCTTCATTCAAACCTCACAGTAAACCTGTGATATAAAATTAATAATGATTTTTATATGATACAGGTGTTATCTGGATCAAATGAAATGATTTTCAAATGTATATTATGTCCTCTAAGTAAACATGGAGTACTGTTATTATCTTTATTTTTATTATATTTCTCAGTAAACTTGAGCAAATGTCATAATTTGTTTACAGAAGGAAATCATTATTAACTGTAGAAATGGACAAAGTACTACAGAATACTAATGGTATAAGTTGGTGTTTTTTTAATGAAGTAAATTTGTCTTCATTTTTATAGTAATGGTATAGCTTTCTCACCATAATTGAAGAACCTAGGCAAATACATTCAATATTCAAAGGTATTAATTTATTTTATACTTTTTTCTCAGCTCCTGTTAACTTCCTGGCCTCGTAAAATGAAAAAAAATAGTTTTGTGTGTCTGAAAAGTATATTTATATTAGCAATTTTAATTCATGTTTGTTTTGAACATATTCTTACCATTTTTTTGCTGTATGATTACTGCTGAAAACAGAAGATAATTTTATGTTTTTTCATCTTTCCTTCTTGTCTCGTTTTCCTAGTTATTGACCAGTTCTCTTTGTTTTTCAAATGATTCCAGAAAGCTATTGACCTCTCTCTGTATAATGAATTTCAGTATTCAACAAATCCATAGCCCACACTGTCAGAGTTGTTAAGTAACCCAGAGATACTTCTATTCGTGGAGCTGGCCCATCACAAGTTTGTATGAACTGTCAGCTTATCAGGGGTTGTGCAATCATTTGCTTCAGTTAACAAGTCACATTATACCAGTCTTTTTTTGTAGGGAAACTTTGATTTTGTAAGCCATAACTACCTTGTGTTGATTAATGTAACTGCTAAAAAATGCTATTAGCGGCTGGGCTCGGTGGCTCAGCCTATAATCCCGTGCCTTTGGGAGGCTGAGGTGAGTGGATTGCCTGAGTCTGCGGGTTCGAGACCCACCTGGGCGACTTGGCGAGACCTCATCTCTACAATAAATCAAAAAATCAGCCGGGCGTGGTAGCGCGTGCCTGTAATTCCGGCTACTCGGAAGGCTGAGGCGGAAGGATCGCCGGAGTTCAGCAGGTTGAGGCTGCGGTGGCCGGGAGGGCCACTGCACTCCAGTCTGGGCGACAGAGTGAGACTCCAACTCAAAAAAAAAAATGCCATTAGGGATCTTGTATAACGGAGTGTACACATTTTTCATTATTCTATGACTATAATATCTTTGATTTGCATTAAGAAGTAAACATTAGAAGAATTTTATCAAAAGTATTTTAAAATACTGTAAAATGTGTTAGTTATGGCTAGGCAATGAATTTGAGAGAAGTGAATAATACAGGACTTGCTCATTATAATCGGGCTAAATCCCAGTTACATAATTGGTTACATTTCTTATGTACGTATTTATTGGGAACTTTATCTTATTAACTGCACAGAAGTCCACAAATATATGTATATATTTCGGAATTTTTAGTTTTTCTGTTTTATAGAATTATTTTCCTAGTCTTTGCTTGATGAATGTGCTGATTATCTTGGGATGGTTCCCATATTTTTTAACCTGTCCCTTTTTTCTTCCCATATTGAACTGTCTGTTGTTTGTCATATTATACATATTTCTGGATGAGGAATGATAGGCTACATTTTTAATTGCTCTTAGTAAATACAGTCTCATTCTTCATCATCATTGGTGATTTGCAATTCTCACAGTGGGTTGGTAGAGCTTTGTGGCTCAGTCTTTGTTAGATTTTCTGATCTTCCACTGCAGAACCAGAGAATTATCACGAATAAAGATGGAAAAGAAAATAAACGTGCTCACAGTAGGCTGCGAATAGGAAATTAGCATGCCTTCATTTACTTTAGGCATGGAATGTTGCATGGTCATACTGTAATTGTTTAGCTTCTATTGTTGCTTTGTAGGTTCAAAAAGTATCTACAAATGCTGCTTCTTCAATCTTCACAACAAACCTGTGGCAGTGAGTCAATAAAACATTCATGGGCACATGTTTGCTGTGAGGATCAAGAGAGATAACCCACCTAATGGACTCCTAGACATTGCATGTCGTGGAAGTCAGCACTTATGACATCTAAGAACTCCTCCTCGCTCACCTCTTTGTAATAATGCTGGTGAAAATAGTAGCAGTAATAGTCGTAGTAGAAGCAATAATAGTACAAAATGGATTTGTACTACTTTAGTAAAATAAGAGGATGTTTAATAATCATCTTTTATTAAAGCAGAGATCCAAGTACATGGAGCAGCAAAATAACTTCCTTCTAATGTGTTTGTTCCTGAGTTTGATGTGTATGGGTTCTGAAAAGTTAACACTGCATGTCAGACTTTGCTCAAGGTTGTGCAAGCAACATTACAACTTTATTCTTAGTTGATATGATGGGCCTTGTCAGCCATCTCAACGCCTGATAGTCCAAAGAGACAAAGGTACTAAACACGGGCAATGGAAGAGGGGGTGTTAATTTTCCCTATTAAGAAGTTTTCAGCGACTGACATGTTATGTGCTGGTAAGTAATTTCTGAAGAGAAAATTTCTGTGTCGCTAATGAATTTGAGTTGAAGGACGTACAAGTAAACATGGTGATAATAAAAACATTTATGTATCTTTTTTGCATGTGCTCACTCACAAAAGTATTTTAAACATATTACTTCATTGAAACAGAAAATAGTCCTGTGTTTAAAATGCTTAATTTTACATGAGAAGGCATATGAGGATTTAATGAAATAATCTACAAGTCTATACTGAGCACCCTGCCTGCTAATTCTTGCTTGCCTTTTGATATAAATACCTAATCAGTTAGTCCAGTTTTTCTGTCCTTTGGGAAAAACATACTACCTTTCCATAGATATCTACGAAGCATATGATGTAGCTAAATGTAGCAATTGTGTGCATTTTTTCTCTTTTGATGACATTTTTTCACCCAAAATTAGCACTGACTGATGTGAGTGTGGACACGTACGTGCTGTTTTTTGTGTGGTAACTTTTGTCCCCACTGCTATACTTTATTACTTTTCAGTTAGCGCTATTTGAATGAGAAAACTTAGAGAGAGTTTCTGAAATAGATTTTTTTTTTTGAGTTGGAGTCTCACTCTGTCGCCCAGACTGGAGTGCAGTGGCCGCTCCCAGCCACCGCAGCCTCGACCTGCTGGGCTCTGGTGATCCTTCCGCCTTAGCCTTCCAAGTAGCCGGAACTACAGGTATGCGCTACCACGCCCGGCTGATTTTTTTTGATTTATTGTAGAGATGAGGTCTCGCTGCCCAGGCAGGTCTCGAATCCGTGGGCTCAGGTAATCCACTCACCTCAGCCTCCCAAAGGCGCGGGATTACAGGCTGAGCCACTGAGCCCGGCTTGAAATAGATTTTTAAAAGAATCTTGCCACATACATATACTGTGAAGTGCGGTAAATAATAATATCAAAAGGACCTTCATTTTGGGGCCCTGTTTCTCTTCGCAATCCTCAGCTCTTGTCAGTAACAGTTTATTTCATTAAGACAGAACTCTAGGGGCATGATTCTGAGGCACTTCGCATCCTTCTCAATAGACTTGTTATGGGAACTTCCTAATGCAATACCATTAGAGGACTTTGGGTATGAAAAAGTGAGAAGTGTAGCTCATATTAAGAATTTCTGGATGAATTTACTTCTTGTCAATGAAGTAAGTAGGTTGCAGATAAGATTTATGTTTTTTTAAAATAAGATTTAGTTGGTACTATTGTTGTGATAACTATGATTACCTGTATACTTCTGTGGTTTTCTAGTTTCCAAATTTATATTCAACACATTTCCTCAATCCTCATGGCAAATCCAAGCTTTTTTCAAATTTTTATTTTAAAGATGGGTACAATTCAGGGTTAAGTATGCAAATTGTCATTACACAGGTCAAGTTTGGGCCTCACTTTGGTGTCCACTTCACCTGATTTGAGATCTAGTACACTTATTGATAAAGTGTCCCCCCCTTGGCTGTTTCCCACTACCACCAATCGCTTTCTTATAGTATTATGATATTGTTCAGTGTCCGCTTATGAATGAGAATATGTGGTTATGTGCATATAGATCATGTATATGTATCATATTTTTTTAATCCAATCCATTTTGAATTTTTAAGTGTTGCTTTTGTACAAATTTGTTGTAGGTGTGAAAAGTAGAAATTCATATGACTCTAAATTACTTCCCTGTCAGATCTGTAATATTTAGCAAATTTTAGTTTTTATTATTATAAGTGCTACCACTAGTATTGGTAGTACTATGATTAATGCTATCAGTCTTAATAACACTACTGTTACATTAGTACAAAGAAGAGCAACACCAGTTACCATGGGGTAACTCATGGGATTTCATAGGTGGTTTATTTATAAGTATTGAAATATATTGTGCATGATTATTAGTTTATTTTTCTATATAAGTTTTATAACATTTTTCAATATCTAACATTTTTATAATAATATCATTATTTTCTATAGTATCATATGGCTGTTTGTGCCAATCAAGATCATTTATTTACAGTGCAAACACTGAAGCCATGGCATACACAGATGGGGGAAAATAAAGGTTGAAGATGACAGATTTTCTCAATCTTGCTCATTCAGGATTTCAAATTATAAAATGGGATTTTATAATATTATTTTATTACTTTGATCCAGCATAATTGTACAGAAATGGTGAGTACAGCCGGGGTCGGTGGCTCAGCCTGTAATCTCGCGCTTTGGGAGGGTGAGGTGAGTGAATTGCCTGAGCCTGCGGGTTTGAGACCCTCCTGGGCAACTTGGTGAGACCTCATCTCTACAATAAAATCAAAAAAATTAACCAGGCATGGTAGCGCGCCCCTGTAGTTCCAGCTACTTGGAAGGCTGAGGCGGAAGGATTGGTAGAGCCCAGCAGGTCGAGGCTGCAGTGCTTGGGAGCAGCCACTGCACTCCAGTCTGGGTGACAGAGTGAGATTCCAACTCAAAAAAAAAGGGAAATGGTGAGTACAGATACCCTTGCCTCTATTTTTTTATATATTGAAAAATTATCCCCTACCAGTAAGAATGAAGGCCAGTTAGAAGCCCAAGATTCACCTCTATGCAGCCTACTTATGTAGTGAATACTCACTTGTACCCCACAACTCTATAGTAAAATAAAATTTTAAAATAAAAGTAGATAACAAGTTTTAAAAAGAAAATTTGTAATTGTATGTATTTATAGGACAGAAAGTACTGACATGTTTTTCAAGTACAATGTGGAATGCTTAAGATCTATTGATTTAACTAGCTTAGGACTTCAGGTGGAATATAAATCTCACCATTGTAAGTGTTTTCATTATTTTTCAAATGACTCTAATTTGATTGTTTTACATAAATATTTGTGAATTTGTTTTAAGCATTTAGTTCTTTCTTTAGTTTTGCTTAGATGGACACATATTTCCATTAAATCGAATAGGCCTACAGTGCTAAGTTTTGGTATAACAATAGGATTGTTTAACCAACACCACATTCAATACACAGAATATTTCCATCACCACAAATAATCTCCTTGTTCTGCCTTTATTAGTCCAAACCTCCTTTCTGGTAAACCCTTTCTTCTCCTACTTTCTAATTTTGCCTTTTGCAGAATGCCATATTTATACAGTCAGTACTTTATTTTTTCATATTCTTTTTAATGCTGACTGACAATTCATTAGATGGGGGCAGCATGCTTATCTTTATAGTAGTGAAAGATCAATTTGGTTGTTTCATATTTCCAGGAATTAAGAATAAATCTGATAAAAATATTTGAGTACACCTTTGTGTTTAGACAGATTTTCTTTCCACCTATTCACATACCAGGACGTGGAAAGACTGGGTCATATAATAAGCGTATGTTTATAAGAAACTGTCAGATTCTTTTCCACAGTGGCTGTACCATTGTACATTTCTACCAGCAATGTACAAGTGTTTCATTTCCTCTGCATAGTTTTCAGCAATTGTATTGTCAGCTGAATGTTTTGTGTTTGTTTTGATTATTTATAAACCTCCTCATTGGTACATAGTGCCAGATCCTTCTGGTTAAATTTGTATTGTTAGACTCTTCCTTCACACCACGCACAACATGGATAAAATACCTAAATGTAAGCGCTAAAAGTATTACATTCTTATACAAAGATGTAGGTGTAACTCTTTGCCACTTGAATTAGGGTGGTATCTTAATTATGAAACCTACAGCACAAGCAACAAAAGAAAAAATATACACAAAGGAATTTTATGCAGCCATAAAGAAGGACAACCATGGAATTTGCAGCAACTTGGATGGATTTAGTCTATCATACTCAGAGATCTATCATAGAAACAAAGAACGGAGTACATGTGTCTCACTCATAAGCAGACCTTGAACAATTATCATAATATAAGACAGGGATTGGCAGTAGTGGGAAACTGCCAGGGGAAGCAGGGTGGGATTGGCAGTTGAGGGAAACTGCCAGGGGAAGGAGGGTACCTGTATAATGAACATTTTATACCTAACCCTGAATTGTACCCCACATCTTTAAAATAAATAAAATAAAATAAAATAAAAAATAGGATCTCTAATCAGTAACAGAGTAAACAAGTGTCAGCAGAGTTGTAGAGAAATCGGAGCCCTTATACCTTGTTGCTAGGGATATACAGTTGTGTAGCCATTTGGAAAAACAGTCTGGTAGTTCTCCAAATGGTAAGCATTGAGTTACCATATGGCACTGCAGTTTGATTCCTAGGTATATGTCTAAGAGAACTGAAAGCATATGTTCACACAAAAACGTGTAAATGAATGTCCATAGCATCTCTATTTATAATGGCCAAAGAGTGGAAACAGTCCAAATATTGATCAATTAAAAATGAATTTAAAATGTAGTATATTTATACACTGGGATATTACTCAGCAATAGAAAGAAATTAAGTACGGATACACGCTACAACATGAGATAAACTTTGAAAATATTATGCTAAGTGAAAGAATCTTAGAGAGAAAAGATCATATATTACATGATTCCTTGTATATGACATGTCAATGGGTAAATCTGTAGAGACAAGGTAGATTTGTGGTTCCCTCAGCCTGGGGTTGAGGGAGTAGTGAGGGTACTAATGAGTACCTTGTTTTCTCGTATGGGTGGTGAAGATGTTCCAATATACATTATGATGATGAATGCACCACTCTGTGAATGTATGGAAAATCATTGAATGGCACATTTTAGATGGTTAAAGCGTATAGTAAGTGAATTGCCTATCAATTAGGTTATTAAAAAAATCAACACCTGTGGAAAATACTGTAGCAATTCCTAAAGGTCCTAAAAATCGACCTCCTTATGAGCCAGCAATCCCCCTCTGGGAGTATACCCGGAGGTACTCAAATCACTCTACGATAGAGATACCTGCACATGAATGTTTATCACAGCATTATTCACAATAGCAAAAACATGGAACCAACTGTGCTGCACATTGAAAGTAGAAAAGATTTTTTAAATGTGGTACATATACAATAGTATTACGCAGCCATAAAGAAGGATAAAATTTTGGACTTTGGAGCAACTTGGATGGATTTTGAGCTTATAATACTCAGTGATCTATCACAGAAACAAAATACCAAAGGTGCCTGAACGATGTATATTTGTATACCTAACCCTTAACTGTACCCCACAATTTTATAATTAAAAATATGTTAAAAAATAAAATAACAGAAAAGAAAATACCGATTATCACATGTTCTCACTCATAAGTGGAACCTAAACATTGATCTTAATGCTATAAGAAAGGACATGTCAGTAGTCAGATATTACCAGGTGAGGGGGTCAACATAACATCAATAAGGGCACCTGATCTCAAACCAGGGGAAGTGGGGACCAAAGGGAGGCCCAAACGTTACCTGTATGATGACCTCTTATCTACCGAATCCTGAATTGTACCCCACATCTTTAAAACATGTTTACTAAAGTCACATCACATTGTCTACTGTTAGTAAATGCAATTTGTATTTTTTTTATTAAGGAATGCCAAATAATAGTTTTCTGAAAAAAAATCAATATATTTAGAAAAGTAGATGTGGCTCATCTCATGAGTTTATATGACTAGTTATGTGATGCATTTCTGTCTCTAACTTCATTAAACTTTGGTCTCTGGTCTTGGTAAATGCCAAGAAAGTGTATGATGAGTACATTTCTATAGTATCCTATAGTAATAACTTTATAATTATTTTATATAATCTTTTGACTTCTGATTATATTCTATTCTTTTCATCTTTGCTGGCAGACTACACAAGGACAGATGTAAACTACGTATGTATATACAATTTATTTTGCTATCCTGGCTCACTTTGATATCATTTTTTCAGATGATCTTGAAAATATTGTTGTGTGACTTCACGATTAAGCGATGAAGAAGTTTGGTAAAAGTTAATAAGTATATACTGTAGAATATATCTCTGTCCCTAATGTGGTTAATTGAACAATGATTTAATCATTTATTTTGGGTGTATTTATTAGGAACATTATGATGTCTGACAGTTGTTTTGAGCAATAAGTTAGCTTCTGCAAATTTGTCCTTCTTTTTTAGAGGATTGTTATTTTCATAGTATTTACTGATGGTTAATGCTGATAGTTTGTGGAGATATTTAGTGTGGTATCTTTCTTTCTTTCTTTCCGTCCTTCCTAACTAGTGCTTTTAAATGAATCAAGGCAGACAGTGATATCTCCATTTTTAATGAAATGCTGCATTAAACTAATTCTCATTCCACATTATCTCAATAAATGAGTTACAAAAGGGGACACTTTTGAGAACTCTGCCTTCCTGATCATGAATTTCAAAGTATTTGCTGCCAGTTGTGCCAGTACTGATCTCTCATGCATCAGAATTAACAAGATCAGGAGACCTTTTGTTATGAAGAAATACGTTGTAAAAAAAATTTTCTGCAAACTAAAAAAAAAAAAGATATTGTAATAGTGATGGTGAATTGCAAGTAATGAAATTACTGACTAACTTACCTGGTAGTAAAGTTGACTGTAAAGGGGACAAGTTATAAGCAAATTTTGTCCTTATATACACCACTCATGTCATGATTACAGAGTATCTTTGCTGCTTTGTTGTGTTTCGGGATCCAAAAGAATCTTCACATGTTTGCTCGTGTATCTTTACAACAAATTCGTGTCAGTGAGTGTGTAAAAGATTCAATGACCTGAGTTTGTTGTGAGGGTATATGAGAAGATCGACATAAAAGTCCCAAGTACATTACTGCTGTGTAAGGAAGCAGTTCCCATATATAATTCTGCCTGTTGCTCATCTCCTTCTATTTCTGGCTACCTTTATTTTTATTGTGCATCGTGAATTTAATCAATGGAATATTCTGAGATGTACTATAGTCTCTCACTACATGTCAGCCTGTATCCTTGGCATTTGTTCCTGATGGGAAGCAGTCTGTCATCATCTATGTGGGTTAAACAGCCCACGGCCAATGACAGAATTAAGAAAGGGGAGAAGTGGGTAAAAAAATAGTGATTGGTTTCTAGATGTTAGCCCTCACAGTGTTTATACACCTGTAAGAGTCCTAGAGAATAGGCAGATTTCTTGTCTTTACACCGTCTATTAAGCTTGATTTGGTAAAGAAAGGAGCTGAGTCTTTGCTGCATTGTGTCAAGCGTTGAAAAGGATGATAGGTGAAGTGTCAAGTGAGTATTGCTAGTTTCAGGTGGGAGTGAGAGAGAGACTCCAGTCATAGCCAGGAGAACTGGTTCTGGGTCACATATGTCTTCACATACTGTCTTACAACGTCCCATTGGTTCAGATGTGTTCAGGGAAAATCAGAGCAAAAGGGGCTTAGAGTAGAATTCAACAGAAATGAGTTAAAAGTTTAGTTTCCACTTAAAAGATCGAGGAGGAAATTAGCTTTTCACCCTGCCATTACTGATGTATTTCTGTTGCCCACGAAATTCTGGATGTCTGGTCACACTTTCCCTGTGGATTTGAACTGAAGGAACGTGTCGAGAAAAGAAGGATGCCCTTGGTGTACTCGAGGTTTCCTTTTAGCTTCAGGGAGCATCAGACCATTTGAAATGAAGGAAAGGAAGCAGGACCAAGATAATTCACTCCTGTTCTGGGCAATCATCCAGGTTCAAAGAGGGTAGGTGAGAGGGTCTTGACTGAGCAAGGAATACAAACTGGAAGACACTGAAGTAGGTTTTCCCTAGGATCATGACTAAACAAATCAGGGTCAGGGCTCATGCTGTGCTAAGGGGAGTGATGAAAGCTGCAGAGGGTTTTGGTGGAGATCAAGCAATGCCTCCACAATAAAGCATGCTGTGTGCAGTGTCCTACTCAGGAGGATAATTGTGACACCTCCTGCCTATTGCTGGTTCTGTCCTAGGTAGAGGATAACTTGCCAAAAACACATTTTGGTGACCTCCTGACCAGTGATGGGGTGGAGATGCAGGTGCTTTGAGTTGACTTCCCTGATGTCAGGAGATTATAGGTGGTCACCTCGTGCAAAGGAATCCTCAAGATGATTTCAGTGGTCCATTATTACTAACACTAATTAATACAAGTTAGAGAAGTTAAAGATAGAAGAGATAAAGAACTCCCTAATAGAGGAAGGAAATATAGGAATGTATTGGACTCTACTGGTCCTACCAACCATTCAGGTGCACATAGAGTGAGTAAATCCTAAATGAAGAAGGGATGCATCTGGGAAGACAGTGAAGTAGGTATTCCCTGGGACTGATGAATAAATATCATCAGGGTTCAGCCATGATGGTCTAACAAGGGAAGTAATGAAACTTCAGGAAATTACAAAGTAAAAAGGGCAGCAGCTCCACATTCACATGCTGGGTGCAGTTCCCCATCCAGAAAGGTATCTTAAGACTGTAAGTGACTGGTTTCTTCTTGGCTAGAGTAAGATTCACCAAATGCAAGATTGCGGTGGACATTCGACTGATGATTCGATGAAGCTGCAGGTACCTTGATCTGCCTTATCAAATCTCAGGAGACAGTAGGAACCAAATTGAACCTCCCTCATACTCTAGATGTCAGTGTCCCATTTCTAAAAAGATAAACACCTTCAGGTACATAAAGATAAATGATGCAATGATCCTGCCTGATAGAAGAGAGAATGGGAAGACGCTGGTTTTCTAATGATCCTCCAATCATTTAGGCATTCCTAGAGCAGATGAGGGGGTACTCAGGGAAGGAAGGATGAAAGAAGGAAGGCAGGGCCTGGATATTTCCTAGCACTTATGAATGAATAAGTTCAGAGTTCAGGTTTCATGCTGTGCTGGATGGAGAGATGAAAACTGCACAGGATTGCCATTGTGGGTGGGGTAGCACGTCCACATTTAGCCATGCTTCTGCGGTGCCTTAATCCTAAAGGGGTCAGTCACTTAGACTCAGTGTCACTTGTTCTTTTCTTGGTAGAATAAGGTTCACCAGGAACACATTTGTGATGGACTTCAGACCATTGATGACCATGAAGGTGCCAGTGCATGGCAAGGCTTACCTGACCCAGGGTATCGTAGACCATCACCTGGACCTCACTCATCCTCAACATGATTTCAGTGGTGTATTCCTCTCAACATGAATGCCTACAGGTAACGAAGATGAGGACAGAAGAGAGAAAGGTAGTTATTAATAGATGAGAAAATAGGACAGGCATATTATTCCCTGGTCCTGTCAATCACCCCAGAAAATGTAAAGGCTGTGAGGGAGGGAGGGATGCAAGTTACTGAATAATCTTCTGAATTATAAGAGATTTTCACTTTATGTTCATGAGTTCTCAGGAAGATAATTTTATCCTTTACATGGGGTGCATTACAGGACCTCAGTTGTATAATCCGTATCTTCACAAACAGAAAGGCCTACACGTTTCCAGCGCAGATCAATACATTCGTTATTTGAAGATATGTGTGATCAATGAAGAGTTGTTTGTGGACGGGTCCCTGGGCCACACCCTTCCACCATCTCCTTAGACTTGGAGGTGGATGACAGAAGAGAAAATGAGAAGAAGTTGGTTTTCTACTGGTTCTGCCAATCATTTCGCTAAAAAGAGCAGGTGAGGGGGTACTCAGAAAAGAAAGGATGCAGGTCCGAAGGCAGTGGAGTGGATATTCCCAACACTTACAAATGAATTACTGTAGAGGGTCCTTCCTGTGAACTTGCGCAGCATAGCATGGAAAGCCACTAGAACCCACTAGTAGCAATACATTTTGGTAAAAAGGATTGTGATTGAACACTAGGGGCGAAGTTAAGCCTCCAAGGGGCTTGTTTCAGATCCTCACATCTTGGTAGGTAGGCAGGTCCTAAGCAAGAGAACGTATTTGTAAAGTTTTAGTTAGATTCATAGACGCGGCTATAACCATCCCTTATCTTTTTATGCCAGTTTCCTGTTTATAAGGTATTCTCATATTTGCTGTGTTACTTATTGTCTTTAAAGTGAAACAGATAATAATGGATTACAGCTATCAATGAATGCAGTCTCCTTATGCAATGCACAGTACATAAATGTGTATGGCAAGAAGTGCATGAGATAGTCCTTGTAAAGGCGCTCACTGCCATGTCTGATAGAGTGGCAAACATTGCACAAAAGCTTCAAAATATTACTGTTATTTCTCCAAATCTCCTTTCCTCCATTTCTCTCACCTCGTCTTTTTAACGTTATTTTTTTCTTCTTTTCTTCTCTCCTTCTTTTGCTCCATTTCCCTTCTCATCTTCTCTCTTTTCTTTCTTCTTCTCTATCCTCTCTTTTCCTCTCTACTTTCTTTCCCTCTCCTTTTGTAATGACAATTTTATTTTATTTCCCCTATTTGTATATTTTAGTTGATCATTATTTGTATTAACCAAATATAGATGCAAGTGTAAATTTATTTTCCTCCACAACTTTCAGAAATGCCTTGCTACTAGTTACAGTGTGTTGACGAATGCCATTGTACATTCTCTATTAGTGGTGTGACCTCTGTGTTAGGTGCATGCCAGTCTAGTCTCCTCTCCCCTCTCCTCCTCTCCTCTCTTCCCTCTTGCCCTCTCCTTTACATTCCTCTTTCTTTCTCATTTCCAAACTCTCCCATTTATTTTCCTCTCCTCCCCACCTCTTTCTCCCTCCCTTCTTGTTTCATGATGAGTAAAATATGCTTAGTGTTCCCAATTAACTTGCATTAAACTATTTTCTTTGTCATTACTTGAAGACATGTGTGTAGTGCTTGCTTATCCTGAATGTAAGAAAAGTAAAGCTAAATGGAGTGGAAGTTGACCCTTCACTCACCACCTCCCTCTATTGCCTCAACATTGCACTCCGTGTCTATAGTTGATGACTTCTGCTGCTGCACAATATTCTCACACTTAAGGAAATATATATTACTGAACATGCATTAGGGCTGCTTTGGGGCTTTTTTCAGGGCTTGTCTGCTTCTCATCTAGCCTTGCAAAGTCTCTTCCTGAAGCATTCAGATCTAGAGAAAGTCAAATATTACAAAACTCCAAAATTTTATTTCCACTCCACCCCACTCCACTCAGAAATTTCTGAATGAACTTCTTGATAGCGAAAGAAGTTAACAATAAATATTGACCCTTCAGTTTTAAATGGTACTTCAATTGGAAATGGTTTAATTTTCATTTCAAAGGTGAGTTACAAGTTCAACAAGGTTTAGTTTTCATATTATGTTGGCTTTATTGCTTTTTGTGGACTTTCAGTTTTCACACGTTCTTTCTGAGTGTTTTTCATATAATTACAATCAACTTGTTTGGCCTTTCTAGGGTAGCACTGCTTGTAGGCATTAACCCGAGGCATCAAGGTAACATAACTTTGGTTTTCAGAGAGTGGGACCAGTGTGCTTCCAGTAATGAAGTTGAGCCTTGGCCATCATCTGCACACAGTACAAAACAGGAGAACTTTGATCCCTATTCATGGATGTCATCATAGTTGGTAAGTAGCAAAGGGACACTTCGGTTCTGAGAAGGATTCTCTCACATGGTGGAATTAGAAGGTTGGAACAATTGGAAGGACATTATTTCTGCCTTTTTCTGAGAAATGAACTTTCACATTAAAACACACCGATACAGAACTTAAACCTGTAGCCCTTATGTTAAAATAATCAGATCATGCCTCCTGGTATCAACTCATTGCAAAATCTAATCAAATCAAACCTTATTACCCAACCCAACCCCCAACTGGGGAGACAGGTTTGGGCATTTCTTCCGTCTTCTTGCCAGTGGACTTGTAACAAAGCTTTCTTTCCTGCAAAGACAGTACCATGGTATGCGCTTCTATGAACAGCGAGCTCATTGGTTACTCAGTAAGACTATTCCCAATGCTTCTTATGAATGACCTCGCTTGAGTTAGTTCTAGATACAGGATAAGGCCTGTATGTGACACTCAATTCAAATTTGTCCAGGTAGAAAGATGATGGTTTCCTGTAACAGGAGCAGCATTGCTGCCTGTTGTTACCATTGCAACTTGGTGACCCAAAAAACCAAGAAATTTGGAACCTACACAGGGCCAATATAATAGTGGTGTTCAATCTTCATTAATAATAGCAACATGTCCAAGGTAAATATCTTAAAAACCAGGGCTGCTTTCATGTTTTAATCTCTAAATTGGAATTGTTGTGGTATGAAGAATTCGCCTTGATATTTACAGTGATGAACATTGTGATAAACTGCTTAGTGATACATTTACTATATGTTAGGTTACGCAAGTATTTTACACCTTACTTTTTTCAAATCTCACAGTATACATTTGTTATAAAATAAATCATCTTTTTATAGGATAGAAGTGTTATCTGGATCAAATGAAGTGATCTTCAAGTGCATATTATGTACTCCAAGTAAACATTTAGTAGCTTTTATTGTGTTTATTGTTACTATATTTGGAAATAAAATTGAGCAAATGTCATAATTTATATACAGAGGGAAATCAATGGTGACTGCAGAAATGGACAACTTATTACAGGAAAAGGAAGGAATAAGTTGTTCTTTTCAATGAAGTGAATGTGTCTTAATTTGTCTTAGTAAATAGACTGCTATTTCACCGAATTCAAAGAACTTAGTCAAATGCTTTGTTGGTATAAGAATAGGATTGTTTAACCAACACCACATTCAGTATACAGAATACTTCCATCACCACAAACAATCTCCTTGTTCGGCTTTTATAAGTCCAATCCTCCTTTCTGGTAAACTCTTTCTTCTCCCACTTTCTAGTTTTGCCTTTTGCAGAATGCCATACATTTACAGTCAGTACATGTATATTTCTTCATATTCTTTTTATTGCTGAATGATTATTCATTGGACGGAGCCAGCGCGCTAATCTTTATAGTAGTGAAAGATCAATTTGGTTGTTTCATAAGTCCAGGAATTAAGAGTAAATCTGGTTAAAAAATATTTGAGTACACCTTTGTGTGAAGACAGATTTTCTTTATCCTGTTCAAAAGCCAGGGCATGGGAAGAGTGGGTCGTATAATAAGCGTATGTTTATAAGAAACTGACAGATTCGTTTCCACAGTGGCTGTACCATTGTACATTTCTACCAGCAGTGTATAAGAGTTTCATTTCTTCTGCAAAGTTTTCTGCAATTGTATTGAGAGCCAAATATTTTGTGCTTGTTTTGATTATTTATAAACCTCTCCCATTGGTAGATAGTGCCAGATCCTTCTGGTTAAACTCTGCCTTCCTGATCATGAATTTCAAAGTATTTGCTGCCAGCTGTGCCCGTACTGATCTCTCATGCTTCAGAATTAGCAAGATCTGGAGACCCTTTGTTAGGAAGAAATACCGTGTAAAAAAAAATTTCAGTAAACTACAAAAAAAAAAGAAGATATACTACTAGTGATGGTGAATTGCAGGCAATAGAATTACTGACTAACTTACCTGGCAGTTAAGTAAACTATAAAGAGGACATGTCTTAAGCAAATTTTGACCTTATATACAACACTCATGTCATGATTACAGAGTATCTTTGCTGCTTTGTTGTGTCTGAGAATCCAAAGGAATCTTCACATGTTTGCTCGTGCATCTTTGCAATAAATCCGTGTCAGTGAGTGCGTAAAAGATTCAATGACCTGGGTTTGTTGTGTGGGTATATGAGAAGATCGACATAAAAGTCCCAAGTGCGTTACTGCTGTGTAAGGAAGCAGTTCCCATATATAATTCTTCGTGTTGCTCATCTCCTATTTCTGGCTACCTTCATTTTTATTACACATTGTGCAATAAATCAATGGCATATAATGAGATATACTATAGTCTCTCACTACATGTCAGCCTGTATCCTTGGTACTTGTTCCTGATGAGAGGCAGCCTGTCATCATCTATGTGGGTTAAACAGTCCAAAGCCAATGAAAGAATTAAGAAAGGGGAGAAGTGGGTCAGAATAGTGATTGGTTTCTAGATGTTTGCCTTCGCAGTGTTTATACTTCTGTAAGAGTTCTAAAGAATAGGCAGATTTCTTGTCTTTGCACCATCTATTAAGCTTGCTTTGGTAAAGAAATGAGATGAGTCTTTGCTGCATTGTGTCAAGCATTGAAAAGGATGATAGGTGAAGTGTCACATGAGTGTTGCTAGTTTCAGGTGGGAGTGAGAGAGAGGCTCCAGGCATGGCCAGGAGAACTGGTTCTGGGTCACATATGTCTTCACATACTGTCGTACAATGTCCCTCTGGTTCAGACGGGTTCAGGGAAAATCGGAGAAAAAGGGGCCTAGAGTAGAATTCGACAGATTTGAGTTAAAAGTTTAGTATCCTCCTAAAAGATCGAGGGGGGAATTAGTTTTTCACCCTGCCATTACCGATGTTTTTCTATTCCTCACGAAATTCTGGAAGTCTGGTCACACTTTTTCTATGGATTTGAACTGAAGGAACGTGTGGAGAAGAGAAGGATGCCCTTGGTGTACTCGTAGTTTCCTTTTAACTTCAGGGAGCATCAAACCATTTGAAATGAAGGAATGGAAGCAGGACCAAGATAACTCACTCCTGCTCTGGGTAATCATCCAGGTTCATAGAGAGTAGGTGGGAGGGTCTTCTCTGAGCAAGGGATACACACTGGAGGACAGTGAAGCAGGTTTTCCCTAGGATCATGAATAAACAAATCAGGGTCAGACCTCATGCTGTGCTAAGGGGAGTGATGAAAGCTGCAGAGGTTTTTGGTAGAGATCAAGCAATGCCTCCACAGTAAAGCATGCTGTGTGCGGTGTCTTACTCAGAAGGACAGCAGCCACACCTCCTATCTAGTGCTGTTTCTGTCCGTAGAGGAAGACTTGCCAAAAACACATTTTTGTGACGTCCAAACCAGTGATGGGGTGGAGATGCAGGTGCCTTGAGTTGACCTCCCTGATGTCAGGGGATTATAAGTGACTACATGGAGCAAAGCCATTCTCAAGATGATTTCAGCGATCCATTGTTACTAACACTAATTAATGCAAGTTAGAGAAAATAAAGATAGAGTAGCTAAAGAACTCCCTAATAGAGGAAGGAAATATAGGAATGTAATGTTCTCTACTGGTCCAGCTAACCATTCAGATGCACATAGAGTGAGTAAAACCTAATTGAAGGAGGGATGCGTTTGAAAGGCAGTGAAGTAGGTATTCCCTGGGACTGATGAGTAAATCTGATCAGGGTTCAGCCATGATGGTCTAACAAGGGAAGTAATGAGACGTCAGGAAATTGCAAAGGAAATAGGCAGCAGCTCCACATTCACATGCTGGGTGCAGTGCCAGATCCAGAAAGGTATCTTAAGATTATAAGTGACTGGCTTCTTCTTGGCTAGAGTAAGAGTCACCAAATACAAGATTGTGGTGGACATCCGACTGATGACGCGATGACGCTGCAGGTGCTTTGATCAGCCTGTTCAAATCTCAGGAGACAGTAAGTAGCAAATTGAACCTCCCTCATACTCTAGATAATGCCAGTGTCCCATTTCTAAAAAGATGAACAACTTCAGGTTAGAAAAGATAGAGATAAAGGATGCAATGATCCTGCCTGACAGAAGAAAGAATGGGAAGAATCTGTATTTCTAATGGCCCTCCAATGATTTATGCTTACTGAGAGCAGATGAGGGGGTACTCAGGGAGGAAAGGATGATAGTAGGAAGGCAGCGGACTGTATATTCCCTGGCACTTATGAATGAATAACTTCAGGGTTCAGGTATCATGCTATGCTGGGTGGAGTGATGAAAACTGTACATGATTGCTATTGTGGGTGGGGTAGCAAGTCCACATTTAACCATGCTTGTGCAGTGCCTTACTCAGAAAGGTGCCAGTCACTTAGAATCAGTGTTACTTGTTCTTTTCTGGGTAGACTAAGGCTCACCAAGAACACATTTGTGATAGACTTCAGACCATCGATGGGTGTGAAACTGCAAGTGAATGAAGAAAGTTTACCTGACCCAGGGTATCCGTACACCATCACCTGAACCTCACACAACTTCAACATGATTTCAGTGGTCTATCCCTCCCAACATGAATGCCTACAGGTAAGAGAAGACGAGGACAGAAGAGACGGAGGTGCCTACTAATAGATGAGAAAATAGGACAAGCATGTTCTTTAGAGGTCCTGTCCATGACCCAGAAAATGTAAAGGAGGTGGATGAGGGAGGGATTCACGTTGCTGATAATCTTCTGAGTTTTCAGAGATTTTCACTTTATGTTCATGAGTTCTCGGGAAGATAATCTTATCCTTTACATGGGGTGCTTTGCAGGACCTCAGTTGTATAATCCGTATCTTCACAAACCGAAAGGCCTACACATTCCCAGCACAGATCAATATATTCATTATTTGAAGATATGCGTGATCAGTGAAGGGTTGTTCGGGACGGGTCCCTGGGTCACACCCCTCCACCCTCTCTTTAGACTTAGAGGTGGATGACAGAAGAGAATATGAGAAGAAGTTTGTTTTCTAATGGTCCTGCCAATCATTTAACAAAAAAGAGCAGGTGAGGGGGTACTCAGAAAAGAAAGGATGCAGGTCCGAAGGCAGTGGAGGGGGTATTCCCTATCACTTATAAATGAATTACTGTAGAGGGTGCTTCCTGTGGACTTCCCCAGGATAGCAAGGAAAGCCATTTGAACCCACTAGTAGCAATATATTTTGGTAAAAAGGATTGTAATTGAACACTAGGGGTGAAGTTAAGCCTCCAAGGGTTTTTTTTTCTTGCACCCACATCTTGGTAGGTAGGTCGGTCCTAAGTGAGAGAACGTATTGGAAAGTTTTTAGTTAGATTCATTGACGAGGCTATAACCATTCACATATTTTTATGCCAGTTTCCTCTTTATAAGGTATTCTCATATTTGCTGTTTTACTTATTGTCTTTAAAATGTAAACAGATAATAAGAGATTACAGCTGTCAATGAATGCAGTCTCCCTATGTAATGCACAGTATATGCATGAGTGTAGCATGGAGTTCATGTGATAGTCCTTGTAAAGGCATTCACTGCAATGTCTGATAACATGGAAAGCATTAGACAAAAGCTTCAAAATATTACTATTATTTCTCCAAATCTGATTTCCTCCATTTCTCTCACCTCGTCTTTCTAAAGATATTTTTTTCTTCTTTTCCTCTCTCCTTCTCTTGACCCATCTCCCTTCCCATCTCCTCTCTTCTCTTTCTTCTTCTCTATCCTCTCTTTTCCTCTCTGCTTTCTTTCCCTTCTCCTCTCTTAATGACAATTTTATTGTAGTTTATTTCCCCTATTTGTATATTTTAGTTGATCATTATTGGTATTAACCAAATATAGATGTAAGTGTAATTTTATTTTCCTCCTCAACTTTCAGAAATGCCTTGCTACTAGTTATACTGTGTTGATGAATGCTATTGGACGTTTTCTATTAGTGGTGTGACGTCTGTGTTAGGTGCATGCCAGTGGAGACTCCTCTCCCCTCTCCTTCCCTCCTCTCTTCCCTCTTGCCGTCTCCTTGTCATTCCTCTTTCTCATTTTCAACCTCTCCCATTTACTTTCCTCTCCTCCCCACCTTCTTTCTCCCTCCCTTCTTGTTTCCTGATGAGTAAAATAGGCTTAGTGTTCCAAGTTTACTTGCATTAAACTATTTTCTTTGTCGTTATGTGAAGACATGTGTGTGGTGCTTGCTTATTCTGAATGTAAGAAAAGTAAAGCTAAATGGAGTGGAAGTTGACCCTTCACTCACCTCCCTCTATTGCCTCAACCTTGCATTGTGTGTCTATAGCTGATGGCCTCTGCTGCTGCACAATAGTCTCACACTGAAGGAAATATATACTACTGAACATACATTAGGCCTGCTTTGGGACTTTTGTCAGGGCTTGTCTGCTTCTCATCTAGCCTTGCAAAGTATCTTCCTGAAGCATTCAGATCTAGAGAACGTCGAGTATTACAAAACTTCAAAGTTTTAGTTCCACTCCACCCCACTCCATTCACAAATTTCTGAATGAACTTCTTGATAGCCAAGAAGTTAACAATAATAATTGACCCTTCAGTTTTAAATGGTACTTAAACAATTTGAAATGGTTTCATTTTAATTTCGAAAGTGAGTTGCAGTTTTAACAAGGTTTAGTTTTCATTTTATGATGACTTTATTGCTTTTTGTGGATTTTCAGTTTTCACACGTATATTCGGAGTGTTTTCCATATAATCACAATCAACTTGTTTGATCTCTCTAGGTGAGCACTGATTGTAGGCATTAACTCGAGGCATCAAAGTAACCTAACATTGGTTACAGAGTGGGGCCCCTGTGCTTCCAGTAACGAAGTTGAGCCTTGGCCATCATCTGCACACAGTACAAGACAGGAGAACTTTGATCCCTATTCATGGATATCATCACAGTTGGTAAGTAGCAAAGGGACACCGCTGCTCTGAGAAAGATTCTCTCACATTATGGATTTGAAAGGTTGGATACATTGGAGGAAATTATTTCTGCCTTTTTCTGAGAAATGAACTTTTACCTTAAAACTCACTGTTACAGAACTTAAATATGTAGCCCTTATGTTAAAATAATCAGATCATGCCTCCTGGTATCACCTCATTGGAAAATCTTATCAAATCAAACCTTATTACCCAACCCAACCCCCAACTGGGGAGACAGGTTTGGACATTTCTTCCGTCTTCTTGCCAGTGGACGTTTAACAAAGCTTTCTTTCCTGCAAAGACAGTGCCATGGTTTGGGCTTCTATGAACAGCGAGCTCATTGGTTGCTCAGTAAGACTATTCCCAGTGCTTCTTATGAATGACCTCGCTTGAGTTTGTTCTAGATACAGGATAAGGCCTGTATGTGAGATTCAATTCAAAATTGTCCAGGTAGAAAAATGATGGTTTCCTGTAACAGGAGCAGCATTGCTGCCTGCTGGTATCATTGCAACTTAGTGACCCCAGAAAACCAAGAAATTTGGAACCTACACAGGGCCAATATAATAGTGGTGTTCAATCTTCACTAATAATAGCAACATGTCCAAGGTAAATATCTTAAAAACCAGGGCTGCTTTCATGCTTTAATCTCTAAATTGGAATTGTTGTGGCATGAAGAATTAGCCTTGATATTTACAGCGATGAACATTGTGATAAACTGCTAGCGATGCATTTGCTATATTTTAGGTTACTCAAGGATTTTACACTATACTTCTTTCAAATCTCACAGTAAACCTGTGTTATAAAATAAATCATCTTTTAATAGGATAGAAGTGTTATCTGGATCAAATGATGTGATCCTCAAATGTATATTATGTACTCCAAGTAAACATTGAGTAGCTGTCATTGTCTTTATTGATACTACATTTGGAAATAAAATTGAGCAAATGTCATAATTCATATACAGAGGAAAATCACTGGTGACTGCAGAAATGGACAAGTTATCACAGGAAAAGGAATGGAATAAGTTGTTCTTTTCAATGAAGTGAATGTATCTTAATTTGTCTTGGTAAATAGACTGCTGTATCACCGAATTCGAAGATCTTAGTCAAATGCTTTCTTGGTATAAGAATAAGATTGTTTAACCAACACCACATTCAGTATACAGAATACTTCCATCACCACAAATAATATACTTGTTCTGCCTTTATAACTCGAATCCTCCTTTATGGTAAACTCTTTCTTCTCCTACTTTCTAGTTTTGCCTTTTGCAGAATGCCATACATATGAAGTCAGTACATGTATATTGCTTCATATTCTTTTTATTGCTGAGTGATAATTCATTGGACGGAGCCAGCGCGCTAATCTTTATA
>NW_007047459.1:0-1426 GCF_000164805.1 Carlito syrichta
GGCAGGGATGCAGACAGGACGGTGACCAGGAGGGCATGTGGACTGTGGGGATGGCCACACCGGCCAAAGGCCTCAGGACCCTTCCTGAGGTCTCCAGGAATGGCCTTGGCTTCTTAGAACCCTTCAGGGCAAAGCTGCCACTTCACCCACCTGGCCTGGCCTGGCCACATGCAATCCCCTGAGAAGCAAGCACTCAGGGGACTGTGCGCCCCTCTCTCTGAAGGGACCAACAATCATCTCAACACTCACCCTGCTCCCAAAAGGCCACCTGCTTCACCGGGGCTGAGTCACACCTGACCCAGTCCAAACACACATGTCCCATAGCAACCCAGGTGCAGACACACCTTTGTCTTCAGGTAGAGCTGCCCAGAGATCTGCATGCACAGAAACAGGTTGGAAGAAACACACCCACAATCTTAGACCACACACAGAGACCCATGTGCCGACGGAGACCCATGGAGACGGAGACCCATGGAGACGGAGACCCATGGAGACGGAGGTATGTGCCACGCAGAGGCACATACCCCTCCACGTGACCGATCGCACAGGCACAGCTGCGCCACATGCAGCATCCACACGGGTAGAAGACTTTAAGCATGTCAGTGCACTCCTGCAATACGGCACATAAACAGACTATCACATAAACAGACACACACACACCTTGAGGAGACAGGGACACGACCCACAGACATTGACCAGGATCACAGAGGGTGTCACAATCTTGCCCAAGGCACGGGGCAGACTCAGCTGGTTGACCGTGGCTGATCAGGGTTTCCCTCCCATCTCCCTGGTCTCTCCTTGGCGACTCCACCTTCAGGAGACCCCTCCATGTCAGGTGTCCATGCTCGGGCTTCAGACTCTCCTCTACTCCCTTGTCCCCTACCCCAGGTGATCTCACTCACTCCGGGGATGTTAAGTCCCTCTTCTGTGGTAAGGACTCTCAAATACCATGTCTAGCAGACTTCCTGGGCTGGGTGTATTCCCGACACCTGCACCTGGATGGCTCATGGACATCTCAAATCCAATCTGCCAAAAGTGAAACTCTGACTCCCCCAGACCAGTCTCCCCACACAGGCCTTCTTTGGATGCTCTGGTCAATACTAAGGCGTTTCCCTCTCCTCCACGCCCAGTGCAGGAGCTCCCTTCAGAACACACCTGCATCCCTTCTCACCTCCTCCAGAGGCCCTCCCAGTCCAAGCCCTGGCCCTCGCGGGCCTGGATGGCTGCCAGCCTGCTCCCTGTCCTCCCTGCCTTGTCTATCCGCTGGGGCCCATCCTACACTGCGCTACCACAGGGATCTTTCCAAAGTGAATTATCAGCCATGGCACTTCCCCACCTCATCACTCTCCCCAGCACCTGCACACCAGCCACACTGACTTTCTACCCCAGGAGCAAGGTACCCCAAGCACATTCCTAGCCCAGGCCC
>NW_007047460.1:0-2069 GCF_000164805.1 Carlito syrichta
AGCCACTTGAATGAATTAGCTGACTTACCCAGCTAGACAACTGTTTAGCTAGCTGACTCAACTAGCTGCCATACCAATTTAGCCAGTTGGCTAGCAAGCTGACACAACTAGCTGACAACACTAGCTAGCCTGGTGGTTAGCCAACTCACTTAACTAGCTACCGACCTAACTAGCCAGCTGGGAAGCCAGATGAATTAACTAGCTGTCTTAAATAGCTAGCCAGCTGGCTAGTCAATTGACTTAACTAGTTTACTAACTAGCTAGTCAGTTGGCAAGCCAGTTGACTTAACTAGCTGACTTAAATGCTGGCCTGTTTGCTAGTCAGCTGAATTAATTAGCTTGCTATATAGGTAGCAAACTGGCTAGACAGCTGACTTAACTAGGTGACTTAACTAGATAGCCCACTGTCTAGCCAGTTGACTTAAGTAGCAAGCTACCTAGGTATCAAGATGGCTAGCCAGCTGACTTAACTATGTGACTTAAATAGATAGCCAGGTGGCTGTACAGCTGACATAACTAGCTAGCTACCTAACCATCTGTATAGCCAGCTGACTTAACTAAGTTACTTAACTAGCTAGCCAGCAGACTGGACAGCTAACATAACTAGCGAGCTACACAGCTAGCCAGCTTTCTAGCCAGCTGACTTAACTAGGTTACTTAACTAATTAGTCAGCTGGCTAGCAAGCTTACATAACTATCTAACTACCTAGTTAGAAAGCTGTATAGGCAGCTGACTTAACACGTTAGTTACCTACATATCCCACTGGCTTGCTAGCTGACTTAACTACCTAGCTTTCTAACTAAACAGCTGGCTAGCGAGCTGACTTAAATAGGTGACTTATCTAGCTAGACAACTAGCTAGTCAGCTGACTTAACTAGCTAACTACCCAGCTAGGCAGGTTGCTAGCCAGCTGACATAACTAGCTGACTTAACTATCTAGCTACCTAGCAAGCCAACTGGATTTGCTAGCTGAAATAACTAGCTAGCATTCTAGCTAGCTATATAGCTACCTAGTCAACTTAACTAGCTGACTCAACTAGCTAGCTAGCTGACATAACTAGCTGACTTAACTAGCTGGCTAACTAGCTAGCCAGTTGACTTTACTAGCTGAAATAACTAGCCAGCTGTCAAGCCATCTGAATTAACTAGTTTTTTAACTAGCTAGCGAGCTGGCTAGCCAACTGACTTAATGAGGTAACTTAATTAGCTAGCCAACTGGTTAGCCAGCTGATTAATCAACTAGTTGATTAATGTGCTAGGAAGCTGGCCAACCAGGAGAAGAAACTAGCTACCTTAACTAGTTATCCTGCTGGCTAGCCAGACACCTTAACTAGCTCTCTAGCCATCTGGATAGCCAACTTTCTTAACTAGCTGACTTAATTAGCTAGTGAGCTGGCTAGTCAACTGTCTAAACTAGGTCACTACCTAGCTAGCCAGCTGGCTAGCCAGCTGACTTAACTAGCTCTTTGAACTAACTTACCTACTTTATAGCCAGTTGAATTAACTAGCTTGCTACATAGCTATCCAGCTGGCTCTCCAGCTGAATTAGCTAGGTGACTTATCTTGCTGAAAACTGCCTTGTGAGATGACTTAACGGCAAGCTACCTAGCTAGCCAGTCGGCTAGTCAGCTGACTTAATTTGGTCATGTACCTATCTAACCGGCAGGCTACACGGCTGACATACGAGCTAGCTACTTAGCTAGAATGCTGGCATGCCACCTGACTTAACTAGCTGAATTAACTTGCTAGCCAGTTGGTAAGCCAGTTGACTTAAGTTCGTAGGTACCTACCTAGCCAGAAGGCTAGCCAGATGACTTAACTAGATGACTTAAAGAAGTAGCCAGCTGCCTAACCAGAAGACTTAAACAGCTGGCTACCTAGCTAGACAGGTGTACAGCTAGCTGACTTATCTATCTGACAAAACTAGACACCTGTTGGCTAGCCAGCTGACTTAACTAGCTACCTACCTACATAGCCCGCTGTCTTGTCAGCTGACTAAACTACTTAACTACCTAGCTAACTGGCTGGCAAGTGAGCTGACTTAACTAGGTGACTTAACTAGCTAGCT
>NW_007047460.1:2923-7610 GCF_000164805.1 Carlito syrichta
AACTAGCTGACTTAAGCTGTCCAGCTGCCTAGCCAGCTGACTTAATTGCCTAGCTACCTAGGTAGCCAGCAGCCTAGCCAGCTGATTTAGGTTGCTGAAATAACGAAGTAGCCAGCTGGCTAGCCAGCAGATTTAACTACCTAGCTACCTGGCTAGACAGCTGAATAGCCAGTTGACATACCTAGCTGACAAAACTAGATAGTCTGTTGACTAGCCAGCTGACATAACCAGCTACCTACCTAAATAACGTGCTGGCTTCCCAGCTGAATTAGCTACCTACCTACCTAGCTAACCTGCTGGGCAGCGCACTGACTTAACTAAGTTACTTAACTAGGTAACCAGCTGACTAGCCAGCTGACTTAATTAGCTAGCTATCCTGCTAGGCAACTGGCAAGTCAGTTGACTTAACTAACTGACTTAAATAGCAAGCCAGCTGACTTATCTGGATTCCTTAACTAGTTAACTACCTAGCTAGCCAGTTGACTTAGCTAGTTGACTTAACTAGCTAACTACCTAGCTATCCAGCTGCCTGTAGCTGACAACTAGGTGACTTAACCAGCTAGTCAGTTAGCTGGCCAGCTGACTTAACTAGTTGACATAAATAGCTGGCCTGTTTGCTACACAGCTGAATTAACTAGCTTGTTATATATCTAGCCAGCTGGCTAGCCAGCTGACTAAACCAGGTGACTTTAACTAGCCAGCTGTCTAACCAGCTGACTTAAATAGCAAGCTACCTAGCTAACTAGCTGGATAGTCAGCTGACTTACCTAGGTGACTTAAGTAACTAGCAAGTGGATTAGACAGCGGAGTTAACTATCTAACTACCTAGGTAGCCAGCTGTCATCTGACTAAGCTATGTAACTTTACTAGCTAGCCTGCTGGCTAGCAGGTTGACTTAACAGCTTAGGTACATAAACAGACAGCTGGATATCCAGCTGACATAAATAGCTAGCTACCTACGTACTCTGTTGGCTTGCCAGCTGACTTAACTACCTAGGTACATAGGTAATTAGCTGGCTAGTGATCTGACTTAACTAGCTAGTCAGCTGGTGAACTCAGTTGTCTAGCCAGCTGACTAGCTAGTTAAAAAGTTGTTTAAGTCAGACAGTTAGCCAGCTGGCTCACTAGTTATTTCAGCTAGTTAATTCAGCTGGCTAGCTATATAGCTAGGCAACTAAGTCAGGTGGCTAGCCTGCTGGCTAGCTAGTTAAGTCAGATAGTTAAGACAGCTAGGTAACCAGCTTGCTAGTTAGGTATCTAGCTACTTATGTCAGCTGTCTAGCCAGCTGGCTAGCTAGTTAAGTCACTTTGTTAAGTCAACTGAGAAAGCAGCTGTCTAGCTAGGCAGCTTGCTAGTTAACTCAGCAGGTAGACAGCTGGCTAGCAAGTTGACAACTAGCTGACTAAACTAGCTGACATTACTAGCTGGCCAGCTGACTAGCCAGATGACAAAACTGCCTAGATACCTAGATAGCCAGCAGCCTAGTCAGCTGACTTAACTAGCAGACTTAACTAACTAGCCAGCTGGCTAGCAAGCAGACTTAACTAGCTACCTACCTAGCTAGACAGCTTTATAGCCAGCTGACTTAACTAGCTGACATAACTAGAAAGCCTGATGGTTGCCAGCACACTTAACTAGCTACCTAACTACATAGCCATGGCTAACCTTGACAACTGATTTAACTACCTAACTATCTAGCTAACCTGCTGGCCAGCGAGCTGACTTAACTACATGACTTAACTAGCTAGCCAGCTTGCTAGCACGTTGCTTTAACTAGCTAGTTACCCTGCTAGGTAGTTGGCTAACCAGCTGACTAAACTAACTGACTTAACTAGCTATATGCCTAGTTAACCAGCTCTCTTAACTAGCTGACTTAACTAGCTAACTTAACTAGCTGACTTAAGCTAGCAAGCTGTCTGGCCAGCTGACTTAACTAGCTGACATAACTACATAGCCAGCTGGCTAGCCAGCTGACTTAACTAGCTACAGCTGACTTAACTAACTGAATTAACTAGGTAGCCAGCAAGCTGGCCTGCTGACTTTGCTTGATGACTTAACTAGCAAGTCAGCTGCCTGGCAAAAAATCTGAATTAACTAGCTGACTTAAACAGCTAGCCAGCTGGTTAGCCAGCTGACTTAACTAGTTAGCTACCTAGTTAGTCAGCTGGGAAGCCAACTGAATTAACTAACTGATTTAAATAGCTAGCCAGCTGTCTAGGAAGCTGATTTAACTAGCTTGCTACCTAGCTACGCAGCTGGCAAGAGAGCTGACATAACTAGTTGACTTCACCTGCTAACCAATTGGCTAGCCAGCTGATAAAAGTAGCTGAATTAACTAGTAAGCCAGTTGGCTAGCAAGCTAACTTAACTAACTCTCTACCTAGCTAGCTAGCTGACTAGCCAGCTGACTTACCTAACTGACAATTAGATCGCCAGCTGGATAGCCAATTTACTTTAGTAGCTCGCTACCTAGCTAGACAGTTGGCAAGTCACCTGACTTAACTAGCTGAATTGAATAGTGGCCTGCTTGCTGGTCAACTGAATTAACTAGCTTGTTATATATCTAGCCAGCTGGCTAGACAGATGACTAAATTAGGTCACTTAACTAACTAGCCAGCTGTCTAGCAAACTGACTTAATTAGCAAGCTACGTAGCTAGTCAGCAGGCTAGCCAGCTGACTTACCTAGGCGACTTAACTAGATAGTAAGCGGATTAGACAGCTGACTTAACTATCTAGCTACCTAGGTAGCCAGTTGTCTAGACAGCTGATTAAACTAGGTGACTTAACGAGCTAGCCTGCGGGCTAGCAGGCTGACTTAACTGCTTAGGTGCCTAGATGGCCACCTGGATAGCCAGCTGACTTAACTAGGTAAGTACCTACATATCCTGCTAACTTGCCAGCTGACATAACTACTTAGGTACCTAGGTATCCAGCTGGCTAATGAACTGACTTAACTAGGTTACTTAACTAGCTATATAATGGGCTAGCCAGCTGACTTAACTAGGTAGATACCAAGCTAGGCAACTGGCTAGCCAGAAGACTTAAATCGCTGACTTAACTAGAAAGCAAGTTGACTTAACTTGCTGACTGAGTCAGCTAGCTACCTAGCTAGCCATCTGCCTTTTCTAGCTGGCTTAACTATCTAGTTACCTAGCTAGCTATCTAGCTAGGCAACTGACTTAAGAAGCTGACTTAACTAGCTACCTAGCTACCACAATTAGATGATGAATATAGCTAGCTTCCTAGCTAGTCAGCTGGCTTAATTAGCTGAAATAACAAGCTAGCAGGCTGGTTGCAACCTGACTTAACTAGCTGACTTAACTTGCAAGTCGGTTGGTTGCCAACAGACTTAACTACCTGACTTAGTTAGTCAGCTGGCTACCCAGCTGACTTAACTAGTTGGTTACCTATTTAGGCAGCAAGCTAGCCGAGTGACTTACCTAGCTGACTTAAGCTAGCAGGCTGTCTAGCCACAACACTTAACTTGATAGCTATCTAAGTAGCCAGCAGGCTAGCCAGCTGACTTAACTACCTGACTTGAACAAATATCCTGCAGGCTAGCAAGCTGGCTTATCTAACTAGCTACCAACCTAGCCAGCTGGGTAGACAGCTGACTAAACTAGCAGACTTAACCAGTTAGCCAGTTGTCTAGCCAGCTGACTTAACTCACTGACATCACTAGCTACCAAGGTAGCTCTCTAGCTGACTTAACTAGCTAGCTACCTACCTAGCCAGTTGGATAACCAGCTATGTTATCTAACTGAATTAACCAGCTAGCCTGGCTAGCCAACACACTTAAATAGCTCACTACATATTTAGCCAACTGGCTAGCAAACTGACTTAAGTAGCTGATTTAACTAGCAGCTTCACTGACTTAAATAACTAGGTAAGTAGCTAACTATATAGTTAGCCAGCTGACTTAAATAGTTAGCTAACTAGCTAGCTACCTAGCTAACAAGCTGACAAATAGTAAGCTACTTGCTAGCTAGCTGACATAACCAACTAGAAAACTAGGTAGCTAAATCGTTATGTAACATGACTATTTAGCTTGCTTAAATAGTTGGCTGACAAGTTGGCCCCATAGTTAGTTCAGGTAAGTATTTGGCTGGGTAGTTTACTCACCTAGATAGTTGGCCGACTAGTTTGCTGACTAGTTAGCTGACCTAACTAGTAGGCCGTCTATTTAGCTGACCTAACTTGTTAGCTGAGAAGTTGACCTACTAATTAGCCGATTGATTAGCTGACTTAACTAGTTGGCCGGCTAGGAGGCTGAAAGTTTAGCTGATTTAACTAGTCGGCCAGCGAGTGTGCAGACAGGTGAGCTCACTTAACTAGTTGGCTGGTGAGAGAGATGACTTGTCAGCGAAGTAACTAGTATGATGGTGAGTGAACCGACGCATGTGCTGCCATAACTAATCAGCCGGCTAGTGAGCCGATCAGTGAGTTGACTTAAGTTAGCTGGTGAGCAAGTCGACTAGTTAGCAGACCTATTGGCCTGCAAGCGAGCCAACAAGTTAGTTGACCTGTTTGCTGGCGTGCGAGACAAATAGTTTTCTGACCAATTGGCATGTGAGTGAGCCTACTAGTTAGCTGAGCTGATGGAAAGTGAGGGAGCCCACTAGTTAGCTCACCGGCTAGCCGAGTTGCTAGCTGACAAGTTAGCTAAGTAACTAGCTGATTTGCTA
>NW_007047460.1:8235-15747 GCF_000164805.1 Carlito syrichta
GGTGACTTAACTAGCTAGCCAGCTGGCTAGCCAGCTGACGTAACAAGCTAGATACCCAGCTAGGCAGCTGGCTATCCAGCTGACTTAACTAGCTGACATAATAAGCTTGCTACCTAGCTAGCCTGCTGAATTTTTTAGCTGAAATAACTAGCTAGCTACCTATGTAGATATCTTGCTAGAAAGCCAACTTAACTAACTGACTTAAACTACCTAGCTGACATAACTAGCTGACTTAACTAGCCAGCTATCTAGCTAGATAGCTGACTAAACGAGCTGAAATAATTAGCTAGCCTGCTGTCTAGCCATCTGAATTGACTAGCTTTTTAACAAGCTAGGGAGATGACTAGCCACCTGATTGAATGAGGTGACTTAATTAGCTATCCAGCTGGTTAGACACCTGACTTAACATGTTGATTAACGAGCTAGGCAGCTCACCAACCAGTTGACTAAACTAGCTGAATTAACTAGATATCCAATTGGATAGCCAGCTGACTTAACTAATGCTCTACCTTTCTAGCCACCTGGATAGTGAGCTCACTTAACTAGCTGACTTAATTAGCTAGCCAACTGGTTAGCCAACTGACTTAACTAGGTCACTAACTAGCCATCCAGATGGCTAACCAGCTGACTTAACTAGCTGACTTTTCTCGCTTCTTAACTAGCTGGCCTGCTTTATAGCCAGTTGAATTAACTAGCTTTCTACTTAGCTAGCCAGCTGGCTATCCAGCTGAATTAACTAGGTGAATTATCTTGCCAGCCAGCTGTCTAGCCAGCTGACTTAACTAGCAGGCTACCTAGGGAACCAGATACCTAGTCAGCTAACTTAACTAAGTGATTAAACAAGCTAGCCAGCTGGTTTGACAGCTGACATAACTAGCTAGCTACCTAGCTAGCAAGCTGGCTAGCCACCTGACATAAGTAGCTCTCTACCTCTCTAGCCACCTGGATAGCAAGTGACTTAACTAGCTGACTTAATTAGGTAGCAAGCTGGCTAGGCAACAGAATTAACTGTCACTAACTAGCTAGAGAGCTGACTAGCCAGCTGACTCAACTAGCTGTCTTAATCAGCTGTCCTGCTATCTAGCCAGTTGAATTAACTTGCTTGCTACACAGCTAGTCAACTGACTATCCAGCTGAATAAACTAGGTGACTTTTCTAGCTAGCCAGCTGTGTATCCAGCTGACTTAACTAACAAGCTACCTAGCTAGCCAGCTGGCTAGTCAGCTGAGTAAACTGGTGACTTAACTAGCTAGTGAGCTGCCTAGACAGCTGACAAAACTAGCTAGCTGCCTAGGTAGCCAGCTGGCTAGCCAGATGATTTAGTTGCCTAGCTACATTGCTAGCCAGCAGGCTAGCCAGCTGACGTAACTACCTGACTTCACAAAGTAGATAGCCGGTTAGCCAGAAGACTTAACTAGCTAGCTACCTAGCTAGACAGCTGGCTAGCTAGGTGACTTAACTAGCTAGCATAACTAGATGCCGGATGGCTAGCCAGGTGACTTAACTAGCTACCTACCTACATAGCTTGCTTGCTTGCAAGCATTCTTATCTACCTAACTACTAGCTAGCATGCTGGCCAGCTAGCTGTGTAGGTGACTTAAGTAGCTAGCCAGCTGGCTAGCCAGCTGACTTAAACCTAGATATCCTGAATGGTAGCTGGCTCTCCAAATGACTTAAATAACAGAATTAACTAACTACCCAGCTGACTTAAATAGCTGACTTAACTAGCTAGCTACCTAGCAAGCCAACTGATTTAATTGGCTGATTCAACTTGCTAGCTACCTAGCTAGCTATCATATACCTACTTGACTTAACTAGCTAACTTAACTAGCTAGCTAGCTAACTTATCAAGCTGACTTAAGTAGCTTGTTGCTTAGTTACCCAGCTGACATAACTCGCTAAAATAACTAGTGAGCCAGAGGGCTACACCTCCCTTGTAACAAGCTTTTTAACTAGATAGCCAACTGGCTAGACAACTGAATTAACAAGCTGACTTAACTAGCTAGCCAGCTGATTAGTCAGCTGACTAGACAAGCTGACTTAACTAGCTGACCAGCTGTCTAGCCAGGTGACATTTTTGCCTGACTAACTAACTATCCAGTAGCCTAGGCAGCTGACATAACTAGCTGACAACAAAATAGCTAGCTGGATAGCCAACAGACTTAACTAGCTAGCTAACTAGCTAGACAGCTATATAGCCAACTGACTTAACTAGCTGAAATAACTATATTGACTGATGGCTAGCCAGCTGACTTAACTAGCTACCTACCTGCATTTCCTGCTGCCTTGCCAGTTGACTTTACCTCACTACCTAGCTAAACTGCTGGCCAGGGAGCTGACGTAACTATGTGACTTAACTTGTAGACAGCTAGCTAGCCAGCTGACTTAACTAGTTAGCTACCCTGTTAGGAAGCTGGTTTACCAGCTGATTTAACTAACTGACTTAACTAGCTAGCCAGCTGACTTAAATAGCTGACTTAACTAGTCAGCTGGCTGGCCAGCTGAATTAACTACATGACTTACCCAGCTAGTCAGCAGGCTCTCCAGCTGACTTAACTAGCTAGCTAGCTAACTAGCACTCTAGCTAGCCAGCTGAATTAACTTGCTGACTTAACTAGATACCTATCTGCTATAAGTAGCTTACATATATAGCTAGCTTCCTAGCTGGCCAGCTGACTTAAATAGCTAAAATAACTAGCTAGACTGATGGTTAGCCATCTGACTTAACTAGCTTTATATCTGGCTAACCAGCTGGATAGCCAACTGACTCAATGTGCTGACATAACTAGCTAGCCTGCCAGTTGTCAGGTGACTTAACAAGCTTAATAAATTTGCTAGACAGCTGGGTGACAGCTGACTTAACTAACTGATTTAACCAGCTAGTCAGCTGGCTAGCAAGCTTTCTTAACTAGTTGGCTACCTCTCTAGCCAGGTGGCTATCCAGCTCACTTAACTGGGTTACTTAGGCTTGGAAGCTGGCTAGCCACCTCACTTAACTTTTTAGCTTTCAATGTAGACAGCAGGCTAGCCAGCTGACTTAACTAGCTGACTTAAACAACTATCGTGCTGTCGAGTTAGCTGATTTATCTAGCTAGCTACCTACTTATTCAGCTGGCTGGACAGTTGACTAAACTAGCTGATTTAACCAGCTAGCCAGGTGGCTAGACATCTGATTTAACTCGCTGACTTCACTAGCTATCCAGGTAGCTATCTAGCTCACTTAACTAGCTAGCTACCTACATAGTCAGTTGGCTAGTGTGCTATCTTAGCTAGGTGAATTAACCAGCTATCCAGCTGGCTAGCCAACTAACCACTAGCTGACTACCTAGTTAGCCTTCTGGCTAACCAGCTGACTTAAGGAGCTGACTTAACTAGTAGTCACCTAGCAAGCCAGATGACTTAAATAGTTGGCTAACTAGCTACCTAACTAGTTAGCCAGTTGACATAAATAGTTAGACCACTAGCAGGTTACCTGGTTAACAAGCTGACTTAAATAGTTAGCTGCATTGCTAGCTAGCTGTCTTAACCATCTAGATAACTAGTTAGCTTAATCATTATCTAACGTGCTAGCTAGGTGATTTACTCATCTGACTTATCTCACAGCTATTGAGTTGGCTAGCTGACTCAACCAGCTGACTTAACTCGTTAGCTACCTAGCTAGCCAGCCTAGTCAATTAGCTGACTCAACCCATTTACTAACTAGTTAGCTAGCTGTCTCAATGCACAGAATGAATCCGTTAGTTAACTAGCTAACAAACTGACTCAAACTTCTGACTTAGTTTAGTTAACTAGCTTGCTAGCTGTCTTAACCAGCTGACTAAATTAAAAGCTGACTTAAATAACTGACTTAGCTGACATAACTACTTAGCTAGCTGAATTATCTGGCTGACATAACTAGTTAGCTAGTTGACTTAACTACCTGAATTAAACAGTTAGCTAACTATTTAACTGACTGAAGAACCAACTGACTTAACTAATTAGCTAACTAGTTAGGTAGAAGATTAAGTATCTGAATTAGTTAGCTATCTAGTGAGCTATCTGACTTAGCTAGATGACATAGTTAACTAGCTAGTTAGCCAGTTGTCTTAGCTAGCACACTTAACTAGCTGGCTAATCAGATACCTACTTGTCTTAACGTGTTGCTTAATGAGTTATATATCTGTTTTAACTAGTTGATAAACGAGTTAAATAGCTGACTTAACTTGGTTAAGGAGTTAGGTGAATTTACTTGTAGGGAGATGAGTCGGCTGACTAGTTAGCTGATTTAACACGTTGGATGACTACTTGGCTGACTTGCTAGCTGAGTTAACATTTGGCCATCTAGTCGGCTATTTATCTGGTTTAACTTGTTGACTGACGAGTTGGCCCCCTAGTTAGCTACTAAAATAGTTGGCTGCCTTGTTTGCTGACCTAACTAGTCAGTCGACTGGTTGGCCAGCTACTTATCTGACCTAACTAGTCTGCTGACTAATTTGCTGACCTAACTTGTCGGCTGACATGTTGGCCCAACTAATCGGCCGATTCATTAGCTTACTCAATTAGTTGGCCGGCTAGTTGCCAACCTTTTAACTGACTTAACTAGTCAGCTAGAGAATGAGCCAACAGGTGAGCTGACTTAACTAGTCGGTCGGCAAGTGAGCTGACTTATCAGCTGAATTAACTAGTCAGCCAGCTAATGAGCCTAAGCCTACTCTGCAGTAACTAGTCTGCTGGCGAGTGAGCCCACCTGTGTGCTGACTTAACTAGTTGGCTGGTGAGCAAATGACTAGCTGACCTTTTCGCCTTCGAGTGAGTCAACAAGTTAGTTAACCTGTTGCCTGGCGAGAGAACCGACTAGTCTCCTGATGGTTTGTATGTGAGCGAGGCTACTAGTTAGGTAACTTGATGGAAAGCAAGGGAGCCTACTAGATAGCTGACCAGAAGGCTGAATTGTTAGCTGAATAGTTAGCTAAGTAACTAAATAATTTGCTAACTGACTTAACTAGATAGATTACAAGCTAGCTGACTATCTAGCTGACATAACCAGCCAGCAAACAAGCTATCTGGCTGTTCAGCAAGCTGACTTACCTAGCTAGGTAACTGGCTAGTTAGCTGGCTAGCTGACTTAACTATCAAACAGACTATCTAGCTGACTAGCAACCTGAGTAGCTAGCTGAGTTAACAAGCTAGCTGAATATTTAGCTGACTTGCTAGTTGACTTAACTACTAGCTGGCTAGCTACGTTTTAATGAGCGGACTAGCTAGTTGGCTGGTTACCTGGCTAGCCAGCTGACTTAGATAGCTACGTTGTTGGCTAGATGGCTAGACAGCTGGTTTAACTAGCTAGCTACCTAACTGGCTAGCTGTTGAGGCATCATCTATCTATCTAGTGTGCTGGCCAGCTGGCTAACCAGCTGGCTTAAATAGCCAGCAGGCTGGCTGGACAGTGGGATAGATAGCCAACTTATCTAGGCATCCATCTTGCTGGTCAACTGCCTAGCCAGTAGGCTCAACTAGCTGGCCACCTACCTGAGCAGGCTGCTATTCAATCGGCTTAACTTGCCAGCCACCTAGCTAGACCGTTGGCTAACCAACTGACTTAACTTGCTGACTTAACTAGATGGCCTGCTTTCTAGCCAGTTGAACTAACTAGCTTGCTACATAACTAGCCAGCTGGCTATCCAGCTGAATTTCTAGGAGACTTATCTAGCTAGCCAGGTGTCTACACAGCTGACTTAAATAGCAAGCTACTTAGGTAGCCAGCGGGCTAGTCATCTGACTTAACTTGGTCACATAAGTATCTAGCCAGCTGGCTAGACAGCTGTCATAACTAGCTAGCTATCTTGCTAGCATACTGACTTGTCAGCTGACTTAACTAGCTAAATTAACTAGCTAGCCAGCTGGCTAGCCAGATGACTTAATTGACTAGCTACCTAGCTAGGCAGCAGGCAAGCCAGCTGACTTAACTAGCTAACTTAATGAAGTATTCAGCTGGATAGTCAACATACTTAAGTAGGTGGCTACCTAGCTAGACACCTGGAGATCCAGCTGACTAAACTTCCTGCCATAACTAGATGTTGGATGCCAATCCAGATGACTTACTAGCTACCTACCTACATAGCCCGCTGGCTTGCCAGCTGACTTAACTACCTAACTACGTAGCTAACCTGCATGCCAGTCAGCTGATTTAACTAGTTGACTTAACTAGCTAGACAGCTGGCTAGCCTGCTGACTTAACTAACTGAATTAACTAGCTAGTCAGCTGACTTAACTATCTGTTTTAACTAGTTATCTAGCTAACTATCATATATCTAGCTGACTTAAATAGCTGACTTAGTTATCTAGATAGCTGACATGTCTAGCTGACTTAACTAGCTAGCTTCCTAGGGAGCCAAGTGACTAAACTAGCTGAAATAACTAGTGAGTCAGCTGGCAGCCCATCTGACCTAACTAGTTTTTTATCTAGCTAGCAAACTGGCTAGACAACTGACTTAATGTGCTGACTTAACTAGCTACACAACTGGTTAGCCAGCTAACTAAACTAGCTGAATTAACTACTGGCCAGCTGGCTAGCCCACTGACTTAATTGCCTAGCTACCTACCTAGCCAGCAGCCTTGCCAGCTGACTTAACCAGCTGAATTAACTAGATAGCCTGATGGCTAGCCAGCTGACTTAACAAGCAAATTACCTACATAGATCCCTGGCTTGCCAGCTTACTTAACTACCTAACTACCTAGCTAATCTGCTGGCCAGCGAGTTTACTTAATTAGGTGACTTAACTAGCTAACCAGCTGGATGGCCAGCTGGCTTAACTAGATAAATACCATGATAGGCATCTGTCTAGTAAGCTGACTTAAGTAACATACTTAACTAGCCAGCGAGTTGACTTAACTAGCTGACTTAACTAACTAGCTACCTAGCTAGCCAGCTGATTTAACTAGCTGACTTAATTAGCTAGCTAACTAGTTAGCCAGCTGGCTGGCCAGCTGACTTATCTAGCTGACTTAACCAGCTAGCCAGATGGCTATCCAACTAACTTAACTAGCTGACACAACTAGATAGCCAGCTAGCTGGCCAGCTGAATAAATTAGCTGATTTAACCAGCTAGTCAGCAGGGTAACCAGCTGACTTAACTAGCTAGCTACCTAGCTAGCCAGATGGGAAGCAAGCTGAATTAAGTAGCTGACTTAACTAGCTAGCCAGCTGGATAAGCAGCTTACTTAACTAGCTTGCTACCTAACTAGACAGCTGGACAGCCAGCTGACTTAATTATTTGACCTAACCAGCTAGCCACCTGGCTATCCTGCTGATTCAACCAACTGACTTAACTAGTTAGCCAGCTGGCTAGTCATCTGAATTAACTAGCTCTCTACCTAGCTAGTTAGCAAGCTAGTCAGCTGACTTAACAAGCTGATTAAACTAACTAACCAGCTGGCTAGAAAAATGAGTTATCTGGCTCACTACCTAGTTAGCCAGCCTGCTAACCAGCTGACTAAACTAGTTTACGTAAATGACTGGCCTTCCTTCTAGTC
>NW_007047460.1:15989-17138 GCF_000164805.1 Carlito syrichta
CTAGACATCTGACTTAACTATCTAACTACCTAGCTAGCCAGGTGTCTAGGCAGCTGACCTAACTAGGTGACTTAAGTAGAAAGTCAAATGGCTAGCAGGTTTACATAACTACCTAGCTACCTAGCTTGCCAGCTCTATAGACAGCTGTCTTAAGTATCTAGGTAACTATGCAGCCTGCTGGCTTGTCAACTGACATAACTACGCAGCTACCTAGTTAACCCGCTGGCTAGTGAGCTGACTTAACTAGGTACTTGACTAGTTAGCTAACTAGCTAGCCAGATGACTTAACTAGCTAGCTTCCCAGCTAGGAAACTGGCTAGCCAGCTTAACGCTGACTTTACTAGATAGCTAGCTGACTTTACTAGCTTACTTACCCAGCTAGCTTCCTAACTAAACAACTGGGTTGACTAGCTGTCTTAACCATCTAGCTACCTAGCTAGCTATCTAGATAGCCAGCTACCATAACTAGCTGACTTAACTATCTACTCAAATGACGTAACTAGGTTACTTATATAGCTAGTTTCCTATTCAGCTCGCTGACTTAACTAGCTGAAATTACTAGCTGGCCTGATGTCTACCCATCTAACTTAACTAGCTTTTTGACTAGCTAACAAGCTGGATAGCCACCTGACTTAATGAGCTGTCTTAACTACCTAGCCTGCTGGTTGCCAACTGAATTAACTAGATGACTTAACCAGCTTCTCAGCTGGCAACGCATCTGACTTAACTAGCTGGCAACCTATATAGCCAGCTGGCTAGCCAGTTGACTTACTTTGCTGAATTAAGCTAGCAAGCTGGCTAACCAGCTAACTAATCTAGCTAGCTACCTACCTAGCCAGCAGGCTAGCCAGCTGACTTACCTAGGAGAATTGAACAGCTAGCCTGCTGGCTAGTAAGCTGACTAATCTATCTACCTGCCTCCCCAGCTGGCTAGATGGATGACAAAACTAGATGAGTTTCCCAGCTAGCCAGTTGGCTATCCAGCTGACTTAAGTCGCTGACATCACTAGCTAGGAAGGTAGCTATCTAGCTGTGTTAACTAGCTAGCTACCTACCTTGTCAGTTGGCTACCCAGCTCTCTCAACTAGATGACTTAACCAGTTAGCCAGCTGCCTAGCCAACTATTTTAAATAACTCTCTACCTATCTA
>NW_007047461.1:0-41376 GCF_000164805.1 Carlito syrichta
CACACACACACACACACACACACACACACACACACACACACACGCAGCCTACACATCACGGCTGGTCAGATTTAGTGCATGGCCAGCCAGCCAGTTTTGTGTTTTCAGCTTCTTGGCAGCTAATTGTACTTTATTGTACCAAATGCAGATTCCTTGACTTTCTCTACCTGTAAACACCTGCGCAGTGTTTCCTAACAGGAGTGGCTCCTAGTTTACCTACCTCTGCCTCTATGGTATAATATGGAAACCCACTATTGTCTGTCTGTATTGCCACAAAACTTAACGCATTCCAGCGGGCCTGCAGGTACCTATATTCCTGAGAATTAGCAAAGGAAAACATATTTTCTTATCTCCTATACATTCCCGTTAAGTCACTTCAAAGAACTTTTAAACCCCTGCCAACTGCGCTTATTCAATTGAGAGAAAAGAATCCCTCTTCACTCTCTTTTATCAGCAGTCATAGATTTTAAAATATAGCACCCAGGTCACCATAAACCTTGTAATTTCTATAGCTTTTTGGGTGCTATAACTACTAATTAACAGTATATTGTAGTAAATAATGATTTATTTTGTAATAGGCTCTATGACAAGCTGGATAACTCTTTACTCTATGACAAGCTGGATAATGTCCTCAGTTTGGTATTGCTGACAAGATGAGCTACCTTTTGGTAATAGACACCAGGAAATGTGGACCATAAAATTTCCTATTGAGAAAATGTGGCTGTAACTTGAATACTATACAATGCTCTGTCAGTTACATAGTCAATATAGTGGTACTAGCAGTACTAAATTCATAAAGACGTACTATGGAACTGAGGGGGTGAGCAGACCCATTCCAGAAACACTAGGAGCCAGGTTCTGATCCCTGAATTCTGAACTGAGAAATAAACATCTCTGCCAGTTCCCTGCCTCTCAATTTATTTGCGTTGAGAGATAGCAGCCGAGTGTTTACTTGGACTGCAATGTACTTGGACTGAGTTTCCTCAATGTTTTAAAACTTTAGGAACAATACTGGGCTGACAACCAGCTCTTGGGTCATAAGGGGACTCTTGGGAAACAGTCATGCCTAGAACCTTCCTTGGGGAGAACTTTCCAGGCCTTCACCTTCCCCAGGGAGCATCAGGCCTGTACTGGCAAGAAGTCTGCTCTCCCGGACACAGGAAGATGGTGACAAGGATATTCCCATCAGTGATCCACACAGGCCTGTGGTTAGGGGATAGGTCCAGAGAGGGCCTGAGTTCCAGAATCTGAAAGAAGGTCAGCCTGGGTCAGAACAGAAACTGGTTGCTGGAAGGATCCAAGGGCTTGATAGGACATCACCTGTAAGAGCCTCACTCCTTGGGTTGGGAGGGTGAGTGGGAGAAAAAAAGAGCTTTGCCAAGGGCAAAGTCCAGAACAAGTGTTGTCACCTGACTCGTCCCAGCTGGATTTCAGGTGCTGTGTGCTCCTTGTCTCCACCAGAGGAGACACTTGTCCCATGGAGGAGGGAGAATGGCTGTGAGGAGCCTGGATGGGACACACTCCATCTGTGCATCGGCTTAAGGAGGTGACCGATTTTTGGCAAAACAGCTGCATGCATAAGCCTGGGCCATTAGCTTCACATGTGCCACCATGCTCTTCTCCCTGGACAAGCCCCTTTGTCTCTGGCCACCTTCCTCATCTGTTGAGTAAGCACCCTGGATCTTTGCCACCAGACTGTGTTCTTTGCACCAGGGGCATTGCTTCATGTGGGAGCTGGTCTCAGACTCCACTCCCAACTCTCTGAATCAGACTATGCACTTCAACAGGATTCCCAGGTGGTCGTCACATATTTCGCCAGGATCCTCATCCCAGGGTACCTCTCCTGGGACCTTCCTGAGGTATTGGCTGTGTAGAACCATCAGTGGGATGAGGGAGGTGGCTGCCCTGTCTTCCAGGGGCACCACGTTGCCGCTGGAGGTCATCATTGTACCTGTGAATGACTCACTTGGTCCTTAGGTGCAGGGGTAGCTGGGTGGAGAAACAGAACCAGGGCAAAGCAGGCAGTGGGAGGGGAAGCAGCAGTGAGAGCCACAAAGCCACACAGCCACACAGCACCGTAAGATCTTGGGTCTGTGACCTTCTAAGAGACAAGACATACCAAAACCCATGCCCTGCTTGTTGGGATGCCTAGCCCTCCCCAAGGCTTCAGAGCAATTTTATCTTCCTTGGTCATCGTTCTAGTTTAGATAATCTTGCTGGCCACCTGTGCTCCCTGCTCTGAATACAAGCCCGGTGTGCAATTCAACCCCTTCCTGTCAGCCCCACCCCCAATGAACACAGAATTTCCCTTGGGTGGCACATCCCTGAATGGAGGGGGCGTTTATATTCCAATTCAAGCCGCATGTATCCGGGTTAGACATGCCCAAGGCTCAGTCAGTCCTGATGTCCCGCAGGGCCCCGTGGCTTCTTCTGCCTCCCCACCTGCATCTCCTTCCCTGTCTCTGGTCCCCCAAAGGCTCCTGAGAAACTTCTCATTCTACTAGACCAAGTAACCCCGACTGCACACTCTGCCCGCCTCATCTTATCACATTCAAACCTAGGAGGAATCCATTGCCCTGGGAAGGTGGGAAGGGCTGGAGAAACCTGTGATCTGGAAATAGACTTTGGCTGCAAAGAGCAGAAATCCACCAAGACCAGTGGACAACAGGCAGGATAGCCTCAGGACACGGGCTCTTGCAGGAAGTCTGGGGAATAGACCACCAGATGCTGTGACTCCCCAGACTGGGTGCTGGAGGTGGGCTTCTCCAGGAAGCAGCCTGACTTGGGTCATCATCACTGTCAGTCCCGAAGATAAATGGCCTCCCTGGTCCCACCACACACTCAACCTCTTCACCTGTGTCCACTAAGCTGTCCTTTCCCACTGTTGTTTGCTCGATGGCATTAGAGTTCTCAAATTCCTAATTCGGCCTAAATGCATGTTTTTCCAAATAATTCCAAGTCTTGTACCCAGAATATGGTTGTGAACACAAAAGTCAAACATTTCTCTTCGTTTTCATGTTTTGGTCACTTTTGGACATTGGAGGCCTTAGTCAAATGCTCAGAGAAGTTTTCCTGAGGGCTCAAAAAAGCATAGGTGAGGACGCATGCTGGCTCCTGCCTATAAACCTAGCGTTTTGGGAGGCAGAGGCAGGAGGATTGCTTGAGCCTAGGAGTTCAAGCCTGCCTGGGCAACATAACAAGACCTCATCACTACAAAAAAATTGTTAAAAAATGAGTCAGGCAAGGTGACTCATGCCTTTAGTCCCAGCTCCTTGGAAGGCTGAGGCTGGAAGATGCCCGGAGTCCTAGAGGTCAGGCTGCAGTGAGTCAAGATGGTGTCTCTGGACTCCAGTCTGGAGGACTCAAGCCTGGAGGACAGGGCGAGACTGAGACTCAAAAAAAAAGCATAGGAGAGAGAGAAATCACAGCATCTGCTTTTCACATGCCCATAGTGAGCATTTAGGGAGGATGAGACCAGGGTTAGTCTGGTGAGGTTTTCTCCCTGATAATGTAATTGTTGGACGAATAACAAGGTGTTTGTTTCTTAGTAGTGTTTGAAAAGCAGCTGCAGTGGAGCTGGGTGTGGTGACTGATGCCTGTCATCCCAGCACTTTGGGAGAATTGGCTGAACCCAGGGGTTCGAGAACAGCCTGGGCAACATGGTGAGACCTCATCTCTATAACAAGGACATTTTAAAAAAAATCAGCTGGGTGTGGCAGCGCGCACCTGTAGTTTCAGCTACTAGCATGGCTGAGGTGGAAGGATTGCCTGAGTCCAGCAGGTTGAGGCTGCAGTAGCTGTGAGCATGTCATATCACTCCAGCCTGCGTGACAGAGTAAGATTCTGACTCAAAATAAATAAAAACTGTTGCAGTGGATATAGATCTGGAAAGATGACCAGGTAATATTTTGTATTTTTTAAAAACATACCATGGATTTTATGGATTGGCAACAGTGAGAGAAATTGATAATTGTCCCCAAGTTTTCATCCTTGCTTCCTTTTTAAAAAATCTTTTTAAAAATTTTGGTAAAATACTAACATTGACTATTTTAGTCATTTTTTCTTTTGAGTTGGTGTCTCTCTCTGACACCTAGGCTGGAGTGCAGTGGCACACTCACGGCCACTGCAGTCTCAAACTGCTGGGTTCAGATGATCTTTCTGCCTTAGCTTTCCAAGTAGCTGGACCTATAGGCATGCACCATCATGCCCAGCTACTTTTAAAAAATTTATTCTAGAGATGAGGTCTCACCAAGTTGCCCAGGCTGGTCTTGAACCAGTGGGCTCAGGCAATCATCTTACCTTTGCCTCCCAAAGTGCTGGGATGATAGGTGTGAGCCACTGCACCTGGCCCATTTAGCCATTTTAATTCCCTTCCTTCCTTTTGGTCATAGAAGCTGCTGGGTTTCCGCAGGGCACAAGGTGGCCTTATTACTGAGTTGGAAGATGAGGACAGTTATAGGCACTTCTAGGTCTTATCCTTAAGGGGACAGTTCTTGGGCTCCATGTCCTTTTGTTAATTGGGACAGGGATGTCTGGATAAGGGCCAGTGTTCATGTGGAAGGAAACAGCTCCGGGGGAGGGGCAGGGCAGGAGCAGACCAGACTCCTGGTCACCTTTGGGAGCAAAGCCACTGACCTCTCAAATTGCATCACAACCTGGACTTTAATGTTGAATTCAAGATGTCATCGATGTTGTAGAGTGAATACATTGTTATTTGGTGGGCTCTTTGTTATAGAAGCTCAGCATCAGTACCGTAACCAGCACAAGTACTGGCTCCATCTCAGCCCCATCCCCACCCTTGGCTTGGAGCCCTCCTACTCTTTCTGAACTCTGCCAGCCCCTTTGGGTTGCCCTTTGCTTGGATGATCTGTGGCTTTGACATTGACTTTCCCCATAGTCCTGCCCCTGGCCCCCACCGCTCCAGGGAGGCCCATGCTGAATGATCACTTCAGGCCTCCAAGGCTCAGATTCCAGACCAGTCAGCCCAGTCCAGCTCTGACATCACAGAGTCTCAAAGACCATTAGTGGAAAGCAGTTATGAGTACAGAGGACCGCTCTGTGACAGTTTTATAGTTATTTTAGAACTGTGTAGCTTGTCCAGCAAGTCTATATCTTTTTGAGAATTAAAAAAAGTCTGTTATTCAAGTGCTGGACAGTGGAGGTAAGATCACTGGGTAAAAGAAGAGAAGCCAGGCATGGTGGTGGCTCATACCTGTAATACCAACAATTTGGGAGGCTGAGGCAGATGGATCACTTTAGGATAGGAGTTTGAAACTAACCTAAGTAAAATAGCGAAACACCTATCCTTATACAAGAAAAAAGGTTTTCTGTTTGTTTGTTTGTTTTTAATTAGCTGGGCATAGTGGTACACGTCTGTAGTCCTACCTACTCAGGAGGCTGGGGTGGGTGGATTACTTTAGTTCAAAGGCACAGTGAGCTATGATCTTCACGGCACTCCAGTCTGGGTGACAGAGTAAGACCTTATCTCTAAAAAAAAAAAAAAATTAAATAAATGAATAAAGAGAAGCCATGACCAGCTGTGTGTAATAATGACTTAATTCTCTAAGTACATTTCCTTGTCTGTACATGGAGTTCAAAAATGATTTCAGGCATACTAGAAGGTGCATGGAGAGGATCACAGGAGATGATGAGGACACCGTGACTGCTCAATGTCTGATCCATAGAGGGAGTGCTCAAAAGATATCACGTCTTATTAGTTGACCACCTGCTACATGCCAAACATATTCCTCACTGTGTCTCAGTGTATCCTGTCAGTAATGCTGTCAGGTAAATACCATTATTAGCCCCATTCTACAATCAAGGAAGCTGAACCACAAAGCAAAAAACTGGGGAAGATGAATTCCAGCATTGCTGTCGGATCCCAAACATGCTCTCCAACTCATGAAGAGTGGGAGACCTGGATGTAGCAGGACATTGGGGACACTCTGTGATATCATTTTAGAGCAGCTTTTGCAACTTCCAGGATGTGGGCAGCTGTTTTGGGGGCGTGTTGACACTTGGCGTCAGTTGCCATCGGTCATCATGGGCCCAGCTATTCCCAGTCCCCTGTGGCCTCCAGTCACAGGCCAGGTGGAATTTAAGCAACAAATTCTAGTGGGGTTTGAAGTTGTGTGACTCATCGCCAGTCAACATGAGGATTTAGGGAAGAGAATTCCACTTCCAGAATACCAGAAGGTTTTGAAATTTTCTCTTCATTGGGGGAACCAACATGGTCAGAAAACAGAACAGAGCACGAAGCAGAAAGATCTGGATATATGCCCAGGTCTGCCCTTTGGGGAAAGTCATTTTACTCCATTTGAGTTGCAGATTTTCTCATCTAGGAGACAGAGCTAATATGTGTTTTGTCACAGGACTGTTGTTGACGCATGTGTGATTATGTGTGTGAAAATGCTTGACAACCTGTAAAGTCTCTGGTGCTGTTACTTTTTTCCCCTCAGAGGTTGGGCTTTTGAAGGATTTCTAAAATTTTTTTTTTTTTTTGAGTTAGAATCTCACTCTGTCACCCAGACTGGAGTGCAGTGGCCAATTCCGGCCACTGCAGCCTCGACCTGCTGGGCTCCGGTGATCCTTCCGCCTCAGCCTTCCAAGTAGCCGGAATTACAGGCATGCGCTACCACGCCCGGCTGATTTTTTGATTTATTGTAGAGATGAGGTCTCGCTGCCCAGGTGGGTCTCGAACCCGTGGATCTAAAATTTTTTAATTGTGGTAAAATATATATAACATAAAATTTACCATTTTTACCATTTTTAAGCTTATAGTTCAACAGCATTAAGTAATCCACATTGTTGTGCAACATTCACCGCCATCATCCACAGAACTCTTAGAAACTGAAACTGTGAATCTGCTGGACACAGACTCTTCATTATCTCTCTCCGGTCCTTGGTGTCCACTATTCTCCTCCCTGTCTTCAAGAATTTGACTACCCTGAGTACCTCATATGAGGAGACTCAAACCGTATTTGACTTTTTGTGACTGACTTATCTCACTTAGCATAATGTCATCAAGGTTCATCCATGATGTATGTAGCAAGGGTCAGAATTTTCTTCCTCTTTAAGGCTGAAACACATGTCATGGAACGTGTGTGTCACATTTTGTTGATCTATTCATTTGTTGATGAACACTTGGGTTGTTTCTGCTGTCTGACTGTTGGGTTTCAGTTCTTTCAATTCTCCAGAAGGAGAATTGCTGGATCCTGTGACAATTCTGTATTTAAGTTTTAGAGGAACCACCATACTGTTTCCTGTTGCAGCCAAGTGCTAGTATTTAAGGTCATGCTTTGGCACAGCAGTGACTCCAGACTATGGTCTTCTTGGTACGGGTTCATGTCCTGGAAGAAGGAAAGAAAGGAAAAGAAAGAAACAAAAGGAGTGGGGGGAGAGAAGAGAAGAAAAAAGAGAAGAGGGGGAAAAGAGATGAGAGAAGAGTCTCCCTGGTCTTCTGACTGCTGGAGTAAGGGACAGAGGTTGGTAGTGCTCTTGGCCTGTGTGGCCCTCACTACCCCTCCCCAGTTCACCCACCCCCGCCCACCCTTCCTGTGTTGGCATCTACTCAGCTTGAATCTGCTTCCTCTCTCTGAGCTAAGGCTTATTTGCAATGGTCCCAGTATTTCAGAGAGCCTTTTAACTTCAAGTCATGAGCCTAAATCAACAACTCAATAACCTATTTTAAATTGTTGGCTCGGCAAATGTGTCCAATTCTCTCAAATATGTGCATTAAAATTAAACACACAATTGTCTTGACTTCAACACAAAAATCTTTTGAGTTTGATTTTGTCATCTTTATATACAGTTCTAAACCTTCCTGATGTTGATACTTCTTATTCAGATCCTGATTTTCCTGCCTGAAGAAAGATGAGTAGAATTGTTCATGAGGTGATACTGGCGGCTGGGCTGTGGGTGGCTGGACCGGTGGCTGCCCCTTCAGCTTCCCTGAGGTCACCAGGGGCTATCAGTGAGGAATGCAGTTTCTTTGCCCTGTGCTGTGCCATCCCAGGGCATTGGTCTCCGCCAGCCACTGTGATGACTTCAGAAACCCCCATTGTCACATGCTCAGCTTAAAGCTCCCTGCATTCTCCCAGGGTCCCTAGAAAAAGGAAGTACCATAGGGAGAAGGGGCGCTATTCTGGAGCTGTGACACAGCTTCTGATGTTGGTGTTGTCTGAGCCAGGCAAGAGTGGGGTGATAGCTGCCTACCTTCAGCTGCTCACCCTCCCAGCTGCTACTAGGCGGTACTAGTGGTGATGCTGGACACCTTTCTAAGCAATTTTAGAACTGGTTTCCCCATTGAGTAGGGATTGCTTTCTCAGTGGGTCAAAATTGCTTCTGGACCAAATATTTTGGCCCAAACCCCAAATCTGGAGCTGCAAACAACCTAGGAGTCTATTCTCATGGTGTCGCTGAGCCCCATTTCATAGTCACTAGATCTGTAGGGACTCCAAGTGGGAAATCTCTGCTTGCCTCAGTGGAGTTGACACCTAATTCTCACCTTGAGTTGAGTGAGAATGTTTTCGATGAGTCTACTGTCAACCTAAAATAACAACACAGAGAGATTCTCCAAAGCTAACTAGGTGATTCTGGAACAAGCAGAAGGATTTGCAAATCTGGGAATACATGTGCCATGGTGACTTGTGCAGGCTATGGGCAAACCCAGGGAGGCAAAGGAAAACAGAGGATTTAAAGGCAAAATGAGAATTACATAAATTGTTTTAAAATAATGATGCTTGATTACAAGAATTATTAACAAGCAGCCAGGACAACATAGTAAAACCTCACCTCTACCAATAAATCAAAAAATGAGCCAGGCATGGTGATGCAGCCCCGTAGTCCCAGCTATTTAGGAGGCTGAGACGGGAAGGTATCCTGAGCCCAGAAGGTTGAGGCTGTGGTCAACCATGATAGTGCCACAACACTCCAGCCTGGGTGATGGGTGAGACCCAAAGAACTAATAACAAGGACCACATCAGCTCAAGCTTGAACAGGTAGTCACTGGGCACATGTGCTCGAAGAGGTGGCCTTTGTGTGAGGTCGTGGTTCTTCGTGCATGGCTGTGATTTGCTGGAATCTTTGGCAGCAGGTACAGCTGTCAGGCAAATCATTGATGAGAGCCCACGTGTCTTAACCCTCTGGCTCCGTTTAGTTGATTTTTGACATGAGTGGCTCCATTTTCATGTGGACACTGTTCACACTGCATGTTTGGAGGCCATTCTGCATTCTTACCACAGCATCCGCATCACAGCAGGGCCACAGCTCCTGTGGATACTTAACCAGGTTCAGCATCCCCCAGAGATTTTGCCTGGCAGCCAGGCTGAAGGCATGCTAGCAAAAGGGAGAAGAATCTGGAGGAGGGGAGGAAAGACAATTCCAGAAAGAAATGACAAAAAATAACTTTAAACAAGTGGACTGGTCACAAGTGTCAAATGTCAAAAGATCAAGCTTGATTTGAGTTTATTTCTCCCTTGAGTCTCTGGACAAAAGCCAACCCCCTGCAACCAGTTTCCTCATCTGCAAAACCAGATCATAATCCTGACCCGTTTAAGGATGAATATAAAATTCCTAATGGAGAAGACAGGGCATTGCAAACTGTGGTGTGTTGTTCCTGTGAAACCACCTTCTGTCTGCCCACAAAAGCTTGACGGAGGCGGTGACTGTGATGCCCGTGGACGTTTGCCCAAGATGAAACAGGCCCCGATGGATGGTCTAGCTGGCTCTGCAGTCCGGCCCCACTCCCAGCCCTTTTCCCTGGGGCATAGCAGAAAGTCTCCCAATAATCCCACTGCATGACCATGGAACTGTGGCCGAGAGATGGACTTAGGCCCTTCCCTGAAAGGTACTCTGAGAGCAGAGAAGAGGGCAGTGACTCTGCCTGGGAGGGTTCAGGAGGGTTCCTTAGAGGAAGCAATGCCAGATTTGGGCTTTGAAGGAAGAGCATGATTTTTCCAGGCAGAGGAAGCAGGTGCTCCTGGCAGAAGAACCCACATAAGCAAATGTCTAGAAGCCACATGGACACAGCATTCAACAACAGCCATACAATACATTTGCAATGACACCAGGCATGCACGGGATACTGTACTCATGCTGATGGCATGAAAGAAAGTAAGGCATGCTGGGGATTGTGGTGGGGTGTGTGGGGAGGCGGAGCTGGGAACAAGCCTTGGGGGGTAAGGGGACTAATCTGGAGGGTCCCATAGTTTGTCAGAGGCAGTACTTTCTTCCTGAAGACCATGGCAGATCCCAGACCTGAGGCTGAAAGTAGGTGGGTTGGTTGATGAGGGACTGGAATTCCAGGTCTGGAGTTTCTCCTTTAGGTGGGTCAACAAGGAAGGTGAGCCTGGACTGAAGGAGTGCCGGCCAGCAGCAGCATGTTTGATGTGTAGGATCATGGGCTGCTCAGAGGTTGTGACTTTCACTTTCCCTTTTGGGTTCCTGGGTATATCTGGGGCCCAGAGGATGTGTCTGGCTATTGCACAGATGCACAGCTGGTGGCTGGATCCTCATGGTTGAGGGAGACCAGAACTTGTTCACACCCCACCAGGAGAAGGCTCTTAGGTAAGTTTGGGATGGTGTGACCTCCCACCATCCTCACAACAGCTCTGTGACAGAAGGGCTATTGTCACCTGTTATGGATGAGCTTGGGAGGGTTAGGCAGTTGACCCATGGTCACACAGGTAAGCAGTGGCAGAACCAGGATTCATACCCCTTTGTTATAAAACAGTGCTGCCTGGAACCGTCTGGAACCCATGTCATTGCACACCAACACTGCTCTCTGCAGGCAGGAGACTTGCAAGTGAGTTGCTGCACCATAGAAGAGGGCACATTTTAAAGTCTGATGGGTATGATGACCATCTTCCAAAACCCTAACCTTGTGTGTGTGTGTGGACATCTTGCCCTGTTGCCCAGGCCAGAGTGTGGCAGCAATATCACAGCTCACAGTGCCTCAACCTCAAAGGCTCAGGTAATCCTCCCACCACAACTTCTCAAGTAACTGGGACTATAGATGGGCACCACTGCACTCTGCTACTTTTAAAAAGATTTTGTGGAGACAAGGTCTTAGGCTGGTCTTGAACTCCTGGGCTCGAGCTGTCCTCCCGCCTCAGCCTCCCAACGTGCTAGGATTATGGGTGTCTGCCACCATGCCCAGCCACCCTGAAATCTTTATACCCCATCAACAGGAAGGGGCCAGGGCTACCTGCATCTTGCCCACAAAGGACATTCTCGGTCATTTTAAATTCAACCAATCTGATATTTCAAACATGTTTCTCTTTGTATTCACTTGCATATTTTGATTCTGAAGTGAAGTTGACTGTCTTTTCACATAGCTGGTGTTCTAGGACCTTTCAGTTCTTGGTTTCAGTCTTTTCATGTTGATTTGAGTATCTCTCGTGCATTGCCAGCAGTGTCTCTTGGTCCTTCATTTTATTCTGACTTAATTTATGGTGATCTTTGCAGCTTTTAATTTTTAAGGGACCAAATCTATCAAATTTTCTCTTTATGGCTACTGAAATTTTTGTCTTTTTTTTCCTTTCAATTTGAGATAGGATCTCACTCTGTTGCTCAGGCTATGAAGCAGTGGTGCCATCACAGTTCACTGCAGCCTCCGTCTCCTGGGCTTAAACAATCCATCCAACTCAGCTTTCCAAGTAACCAGGCTCGAGCCACTATGCCTGGCTAATTTTTTTTTTTTTTTTTTTAGAAACGTGGTCTCACTATGTTGCCTAGATTGGTCTCCAACACCTGGCCTCACCTGATTCCTCCACCTTGGCCTCCCAAAGTATTAGGATTACAGGCATAAGCCTCTATGCCGAGCTGGATTTATGTCTTGATTAGAAAGGTTTCCCCAGGGCAACATTGTTTGTAACATTTCTTCGGCACATTTTTAGTTTTTGTCTTTCTGGTATACATTTAAATCCCTTTGTAATTTATTTATTTACTTATTTTTGGAGAAGGCTTTTCTTCTATTGTTTTCAGTGCAAGACCTATTTAATGGGTACGTACTGATGACAAGAAGGAACAGACTCTTGTGTGTGCCTTCAAGGGAGCTGCCAGTGCAATAAGGAATGACGTCTTTCTCCAAAAGTTCCTGTCTGTAGTTAGTGGACAAGAGTGCTGTGAGCCTGAAGGGAGCTGGGCCCGAGAACATACCTGGGTGCTGGCTGGAAAGGGGGAGGTTCTGGAGTGTCGTGCTCGAGGCATGGCCATCCTCCAGTCTTTAGCTGGGACCTGTGTCTTTTGAAATTTATTTTTATCTTTTTCTTTCTCCTCATATAAAAATATTAAGACTGGAGTGAGGAGACACATGGAAGTTAATGGAAACTCTCAGAAAACCGATAGAATGGTCAAAAGTCCATTGCATCAGCAGGGTAATATTTGTGAAATCTTTGTCATGGTCTTGTTTGTTCTTTCTCAATACTTAGAAACAGGCCCACCAGCAAACAGAAGGAAAAAGACCCAATCCCGTAAGCCCCCTTCTTATGAAAATCAATTAACAGTTAAACATTCTCCATTATGGTAAGCGTTCTTGGCATTCCAACCACTCTTTTAGATTTTTGGTATCAAGATAGAAAAGGAAAACAAATAGGATTACTCAAGGCAGGTGGAACTGAGGACAGGCACTTTCCGGTCCAGTCTTGCCTTCCACACCACAGATTTCAGCCAGGTTGTGCCTGGTGGGAGGAAAGCACCCTGGTCTGTCCTGGGAGGAAGCAGCACAGAACACATCAGGGTCCCCACTGGAACACTCTAAGTTTACCAAGGAGACAGATACCCGAAGACCCACAATCCAGTGCCAATGTTTGGCGAGGTCGATCCCCACCCTCTCTGCTCACCAGCTTCTCCCACTCTCTGTGCTGCCTCTTGATCCTCGTGGTCATGATTTTGAGGTGACTGCCCTGGTCCCCAGAGTCACACAACATTTAAAGGAGGGGGAAGGGGAAGGGGCAGCCAGATCTTCTGTCACACTGCTCCCAATGGCAAGAAGCCCGGAGTAGTCGCTTAGCAGGCTCCCCTGGTGACTCATTGTTCGGCACTGAGTCCCACTGTCACTGTCGCTGAACAGGGGCCCCAGGAGACAGATGCCTGAATGTCTGGTCCCTTAGATGAGAGACAGGAAGGAGGAAGTGGGAGGCACGTGGCTTTTGGGGACAGGCTTTTGCAGGAGTGCTGTGGGGAGAAACATCATCAAGGGTCAGGGGTCATGGAAACCCCTGTGCTGTTTAGATAAAGTCTGCGAGCAAAGACCAGCAGCTAGAAATGGACGCACCAGGAAATGACAGAGTCATAGTGGCTTGGAGAGAGGAAGGGGCCAGTTTGGAGTGCCCCTGCCTCGGATAGGCCCAGCAGGGCTACCTCCAGGCTGTGTGTGTGTGTGTTTTGTCCTTCTCACAGAGGCAATGGAAATCTCTGCAGCCAATGCCCTCCACTCTCATTTCAGATCAACAATTGGGTTTATTCTTCTCACGATGGAAGACACACTCCGGGCTCTATGGGCACCTAGGCAGTAGGGTGCTGGAAAGACCCTGTGAGGGGATTCGAGATTTGGTTGGGTGTCTTGCAGGAGGTTTGAAGGAACGGAGCTCCCTCTAGGTTGGGAGCTTCAGAAGTTGGGGGGGTGCATCTATCAGCAGGTATCTCAGAAGGTCTATCTACCAGGGGTGCCAGGAAAATGGATACACATTGTAAGCGATGTTATCTATGGATTACATTTAGTTCGTCGTAATCAGAAGTGTCTGGACACAGATAGTAACCACTTTGAGTACCTCTTATAATTGCAGACGTCAAGCATGACTTGTATTCGTCTTTTGTGGTTGGTATTTATTGAGTAGTATTAGAATTTTAATACAGTTTTTTTCTTTCTCAAAATGTGTATTGAGAGGGACAAACTGGATGAGGATAAAGTCAGTCATGCTTTCTAGGCTAGAGGGAGGGGTTTAGTATTTTCTGTTTGGCTCAGAGACCTCACTGTTGTCTGTGCTTAGACAAAATTAGGACATGGCCTTGCTCCGTCTCAGTTTCTGATGGTCTCAGAGTCACTCATTTACGGTTGATATTTGCTGAGGTTATTCATGTCTGTAGAGAATAATGTGATCCAGCCGAGACTCCAGGCCAGTTTTCAGGTAACAGCGGCTACCCTTTTTGCTCAATACTTAGAAATAGGGATATCAGCAAACAGGAGGAAGAAGACCAACCCACTCCTGCAAGCCCCCTTCTTATTAAAATCAATTAGCAATTAAACATTCTCCATTATGGTAAGTGTTCTTGGCATTCCAACCACCTTTTTTAGACTTATGGTATTCTTTTCTCAACTCTTCTTTTTTTTGAGACAGGGTCTCAGTCTGTCATCCAGGCTGAAGTGCAGTGGTGCAATCTCGGCTCACTGCAGCTTCAACCTCCTGGGCCCAAGAGGTCCTCCCACCTCAGCCTCCCAAGTAGCTGGGACTACAGGTGTGCTCCACAATGCCCAGCTGAATTTTGCATCTTTTTTGTGGTGATGATGTCTCGTTATGTTGCCTTGGCTAATCTCCAACTCCTGGGCTCAAGAAATTCTCTCACCTTGGCCTTCAAAAGAACTGGGATTGAAGGCCCTCTACTCTTCTCTTTTAAATATTATAATGAACTCATGGCCTTTCTCTGACTCAATCTGGCCCAACTAAACATGAATATAATAATCTTTATTGATAATGGTTATTGTTAAATGTAAGTGGTTAGGACCTATTAGTGAGTACTCTTTGAGCCCTGCTCTGAACATCATTGGAAGGCACCCTTGCTTTCTGGAGTGGAGGTATCACAGGCCTGTGGAATTCAACTCCCCTCCCAAAGTCCTGGTTCCTTTGAGTTAAGAATAAGTCCGTGTGTGAGTGACAAGATGCTGCTAGAAAATGTATGTGTTCAAAGTCAGCATCACTCAGATGTTATGTTATCATTCCTGCTTAGAGAACTTAGTTTCACCTCCCAAACTGACACTTGTTGCATCAAGAGTTGACCTTCTTTCTTTCTTTCCTTTGGTGTTTTTTTTGTTTGTTTGTTTGAGTTGATGTCTTACTCTTTTGCCCTAGTGGGTGTGCAGTGACACAGTTACCACAGCCTCTACCTCCTGGGTTTAGTAGGTACTTTAGCCTTCTAAGTAGCTTGAATTACAGTTGTGTACCACTATGCCCAGCTAGTTTTTTTTCCAATTTATAGTAGAGATGAGGTTATGCCATGTTACCCAGGCTGGTCTCGAACCCATGGGCTCAGGCAGTCCTCTTGTTTCAGTCTCCCAAAGTGCTGGGATTGCAGGCATGAGCCACAGTGCCCGGCCTTAAATAATATTCTTATGCTGGGAGATGAAATAGTGTGAGATTGCATGTTTTGGAGGTAGGAACCCTGAGTTTGAATTCTGTCTTTCACTAGTTTGGGGCTTCAAGTAAATTACTTCATTTCTCTGAACCTCAGTTTCCTCATCTGAAATATGGGTGTGATAATAGCATCTTTCTAAGAGGGCTGTAGTTAGAACTAAATATGAGTTAATCTCTACAAAGCACTCAGAATGGTGCTTGGTGCAAAACAGATGGTCAAGAAATATTAGCTATTGCATTTTTATTTTTCTTGATTTTGAAATTTAGACATTACTTTTAATTTACCTCCTAGTAGACAGATTTTATTATTGTATTTATTATTACTCATTTGCTTATTTTTATACTTCCTCTAACTCCCCTCCCCACATTCTCCCAATATTATATCACTGGTTTTATATCCTTTATTAGGAACTTGTAGCAGTACGTAATTCACTTACAACTTTATTTCTTATGCCCTCAACTGTAGCCGGTATGTCTTGCTTCCCCACTTTATAAAATGAAGTATTAATCCTCCTTCTCCTTGTTTCAATGTTTCACTTTCCGACTCCTACCAATGTACTTTAATTCTTTTGCTTACGAGTAGCAAGTATATTTAGCTCTCATATTTATATGTTTTGTTTTGTTCTAAAAGTTAAAAATCAAACCAGAGTGTCTACAGTTTTGTGTTGTTTTAATAATGCTTCCTGTAGAGTCAAGTTGTATATTAGGAAACAGTATTTTTTAAATTTTTCCTGATATACAACTTGGCTCTACATTAAACAATATTTTTGTATGTTTCCTGACATTTCGATTGGCTTTGTGTCTCCCCTTGCACTGTTGGCCTTCACCATTTTCTCAATTTCTTTCAAACTGTGAATCATATGAGCTAGCATGCCAAGTCTCCTTTCCTCACAGAACTCTTCACTTCTATTTCACTCTGGTCTGGTTACTCTCTGCATGCCCAGCTGTAATCTTTGGATTCCCTTCTGTTGGGCTTGATTTTCCTGTTTCTGGGATCCCATGTCTTTTCATCTCTTGGTTATACAGACCTGCTTTCCATGGGTGCACTCATACACACACACACACACACACACACACACATACACACACACACACACACACACACACACACACACATACAACATCCTAGTGTTTTACCCCCTATATTTAATTCTCAAGTAACTTTCTAAGGAATGATTGTTATGGTAGCTTTTCTATTCCCCATTTGGCTCCATTTCTTCTGTTATCTTTTTCCTTTATTTTCTGGGTGCTTTCTTTGACTTTCTTTTCCAGTCTATCTCAAAGAGTTGTTTAATTTCTTAATCATCTTTTTTTTTGAGTTGGAGTCTCACTCTTGTCACCCAGGCTGGAGTGCAGTGGCAGTCTCACTGCCACCTCATCCTTGACTTGCTGGGCTTAGGCGATCCTTCCACCTCAGCCTTCCAAGTAGCTGGAACTACAGACGCACGCCACCAAGCCTGGCTAGTATTTTCTCAATCATCTTTTAATTCTCAAGATCTCTTTTTTCTCCAGTATGTTTTCCATTTTCCCCTTTTTCTGTGCATTTTGTTCTCATTTTATGAATTAAAATATCTTTGAAGCTCCCTGAGGACATGTGTTTGAGTTTTTAAACATCATTTTCTACTTTCACAATTGTTCATTTCTTCTGGACTCATTTTGTACTTGTGTATCTCGGTCCCTTTCTCATGTCTACAGCTCTCTCATATATCTATCCTAGATCCATTCACATTAAAGGAGGGGGTGCAGGTCACTGGCAGGCTTCCCTGTGGGGTAATTGAATGGGAACCCCCTAAGTGGAAGAATACAAAGATTTTTTTTTCTGGGGCCTTTGGATTCAATCACGAGCTCTCTGATTTTCTCCATTTGGGTGGATTCCAGAGTGCCCCATTGTTTGTGGTTGGAGTTGATGAGCCTATCCACTCTGTGAGACCATTTTCTTGACTTTTTGTCCTCTCAGTGTTTCTGTAGTTGACAGCTCGTTCCCCCTTCTTTATTCCACCATCACCTTCTCCCCCAGTGCTGCCTTCCAAACATTTGCCAGAGTCTCTGGTCTCCTGTTGGTCTCATTTCCTCTTTCAACAGCAGCAGGGGACAGAGTAGAATGTGGTCTCTTGAGTCCTTCTGGCTGAGTTGGAACCGGTCTTTCCCTCTCACTAGATTTCTCACCTTGGACAAATCACTTAACATCTGTTTAGTTAACTTATCTGTAAACAATACAAATGGTAGACAGCTTGAAGTTTACTGGAAGAAGACTGTGAGTTATTTATAAAGTCTTAGAGCAAATACTGGTGCAGAGTCAAGGCCACAAATGTTAGTCACTGTCATCATTAGCTATGTCTATACCTACAAGTTCCTTGACTATCACTATGATCAAGTCTAGGAGGGGGAGTCAGTGAATGCTTGTTTGTCTTCTTAAAATAATGCCCTTCCCAAGGTAAGAAATCACAAGCAGAATTTAAAGAACTTTTCTCCATATAAAGGTCTGGTTTTCTTTTATTTTAAAAAAAGTCTACTGAGAACTGATAAGACCAAAAGAATGGCCACCCTAATACACTGCTAGTGTGGGTGCAAATCAGTACAATTTATTTGCATAATAGTGTGGCACTAGGTAGGAAAAATTGTTAGATGTTGATACCCCTTGCCTTAGTCATTCTACTTCTAGAAATTTCTTAAGGAATTCTCAAATGTGGGCAAAGGAGAATGTTCTTTGTACTACGAGTTACATAAAGAATTAGTTATAAGCCAGGCTCGGTGGCTCAGCCTGTAATCCCGCGCCTTTGGGAGGCTGAGGTGAGTGGATTGCCTGAGCCGCGGGTTCGAGACCCGCCTGGGCAGCGAGACCTCATCTCTACAATAAATCAAAAAATCAGCTGGGCGTGGTAGCACATGCCTGTAATTCTGGCTACTCGGAAGGCTGAGGAGGAAGGATCGCCGGAGCCCAGCAGGTTGAGGCTGCGGTGGCTGGGAGCAGCCACTGCACTCCAGTCTGGGCGACCGAGTGAGACTCCAACTCAAAAAAAAAAGAATTAGTTATAGACCGGGTGCGATGGCTTACACCTCTAAACCCTGCTCTTTGGAAGGCTGAGGCAAAAGGATTTCTTGAGCCCAGGAGTTCATGACCTAGTCTCTAAAAAATTAAAAAATTAGCCGGGCGTAGCAGTGGTGCACTCCTGTAGTATCTGCTCCTGCTCTTATGGCACTCCGGCCTGGGCGACAGAGTGAGACACTGACTGGGAAAGAAAAAAAGAATTAGAAGATCCAACAGCTAGGGTAGGGTGCAGTGGAGACTGGGCAGCACCGGAAGGGATGGGCAGTCCAAGGCAGGGACAGGGCCAATGTCTGGCAGGATCCAGGCCCCTGTGAGATGAAGGATCTTGCAGAAGCAAGGAAAACACAGGCTCTCCAGTGCAGCACCAGTACATACAACAATACAGAAACTTGGACACAGGGTGCCAACCTCATTTTGGAATGAGAGGAGTCATCAGAAAGAAACACACACATGAATACATATTTGGGCACGTTGAAGGAAGTATAGCATGGTCTTTGAAGCAGCAGGGTGAGTTAACCTGAGTTAACCTGAGTTAACCTGCAGTAGATTCTGCATAAGAAAGACCTGGGTGAAGTCTTGGCCCTAGGACTCTTGTGAAAATGTGGATGTTACCTAACTTTTGGGATTCCCTGTGCTTTAAAGCGGGAGCCCCGACTGTACCCATCTTATGCAGTGTGTGTGAATATTTAATGAGGTTTACATAAGGAGCCCTGCACATCATAGACACTCAATAAGTGTTTTCTTCTGTGTGTAGATCTTGCCATTTCTGTAATTATCAGATGTCCTCTTCTGATTATCTTCTCCTTGTACCCCAGCAGGACAAGAGGACCCTGCCTTGGTATGAGAGTGAGGGCAGAGGGAGCTGGAACACTTTGGTTAAATTTGTTTTGTGTCTGCTGCCACCCCAGTGGGATTTGTGGAGACTGGCCCTTCGGCCCTCCAACTAGCGACAGCCAGTTCACGGCCTAGCCTGCAATTTGTGTTTTCCTTCCCAAGGGTGAAGCAAACCTTCCAGCCTGGACAGACACCAGAAAGCTGTGAGGGAAACCCTCAGAGATTCCGCTGCTGGCACCATGAGTCCAGATGACAGTGGGACCCACTCAGGTAGTCACGCTTGCTCCTCTCTGGCTGGTTCCTATCATCACCTAGCATCAGATGGCATGTCCAAAACAGAGTTACCATGCAGAGGATCAAGAACTGAGAGGGAGGTTGATGAGGGGCCCTCACAAGGGAGTTTCCCTGGTCCAAGGGTCTGTGAGGGGCTCTCCATCCTGCCCTTGCTCTGGGGTGACATTACTTCTTCCTATCCCTGCCGCCTAGGAAATGACTCAGGTGGTGCAGGTCAGCCATAGGGAAGAGGGGGATGACAGCATGAGGTGGGGGGGAAGAAAAGAAGTTGGCAGCTGGGTAGGATGGGGAGAGGAGGTGGACCAGCAGCCCTGATCTCTGACCTCCCCAGCAGAAGGTGGTCCTCCAACTGTTGCCCTGACTTCCCAAATGCTCTGAGTGGCTCAGTGGGAAGAGTGACTCGAATCCCTCTGAACTCCCCCTGTCTGGCCCTTGCTGTGTCCCATCTGAGCTCCTCACCTCACCTGTAACATGAGCATCTTATTTTCCCATGCTGTTATAATGGCCAAATACAACAGGTGTACATGTCCCGGCCAATGCCTGTCACACAGTAGGTCTCACTCAGTGTCTTTCTCGTCCCCTCTACCTGAGACCTGTTCATTCCAGAGGGAGACTCCTCACCCCCCACCGTATTAGGGTACCTGCCCTGCGTTGCCCATCACAAGCACCTGCCACCAGGTAGGACTGCCCCAGACAGGGCCTGAGCTAATGCTTTCAAATACCCCCTGTAAAAGAAAATCTGAGGCATGATAACGTCTTAATGAGTTTATTTGAGTAAGAAGTGATTGATGAATTGGGAAACGCCAAACTCTGACAGGCGTCCAAGGCAGGTATCTAGAGGATGAACAGGGAAGTCGGATTATGAAGGTATTTGACTGCTTGCAGTTATAATGTTGCCTTTTTGGTTTACCTTGCTAGATGATTTTTAGTCATGTAACCATATGCTAGGTGGCTGCTCATGATTGATTGAAGTTAAATATTGTTTGTAGCTAGGCACGGTGGCTTACACCAGTAATCCCAGCACTTTGGGAGGCCAAGGTGGGAGGACTGCTTGTGTCCAGGAGTTTGAGACCAGCCTAGGCAACATAGCAAGACTTTATCTCTGCAAAAAATTAGCCGGGTGTGATGGCAGTTACCTGTAGTCCCAGCTACGGAAGGTCGAGACAGAGGGTCACCTGAGCCCAGGAGGTTAAGGCTGTGGTGAGCTGTTATTGTACCACAGCACTCTAGCCTGGGAAACAGAGTGAGACCCTCCAACTCAAATATATAAACATATGTGTGTGTGTATTTATATGTAACATATACATATATGCACCATATATATATCGCATATACCATATATACACATCTAATATATATACATACACACACACAGACACAAGGGAATGCCAAAAATATGTATACATATTTTAAATATGACGTTCACTCAAAAGATAGTGTTAATTAAATGAGTGCTAGCATCACTATGGGTCAGGCAAGACAGCAAAGAAAGTGGTGGAAGCACCGTTGAGTGAATGTCCCACTACGTATTGCTACTGTAGTTTCATTCGCTTTTGAAAAGTAATGCATATAGAACGTCTCTTAAAATGTGTATACATTTTTGGCATTGCCTGTATATATATACTTCTTTACAAAATAAAAAAAGATTTTTGTTTCTGTCTAACATAAACACTCACCAGAAATAACTCAAGTTAGAGTTGCATGTGTTTGCAGTTTAAGTAAGGTTAAGGCTATTCTTAAGGCATGGCTAGTTTTGTTTGACCAGGAAATTCTCAGGCCAGGTCTCCATTTTAATTCAGATTTAGCACTTGCACTCCCTACCCCTCAACCATCAATAAATACGCACATTCAGAGCTATGGGTTCCCTCCATCTGAACCTGGGTTCCTTTCTCCTTTTTAATGAAGAAGAAAGCAGTAAAAACAAAACAATTCTCCACCACCTAAATTGAAATGCGCTCCTTTTCTGTTTTCCAGTTGTGTTTTCCCAGGACTCCTTTCTTCCCCCTCACTGAGTTGCCTTGGCAACCAAGTCACATCTCAGGAGCCACTCTGGAGAGTGACTTGTGCTGTGCTTGGTCCTGTTGAGGAGAGAGGAGAGGAAAGATGAGAAACTGGGGTTCCCAGCAGGCCCTGAATGTCTTAGGGAGAGCTGGGCTGGTGGGTCCCTCAGGATAAGCTCTTCTTGGAAACAAGAGGTTGTCTGTTCCAAAAAGGAGCAGTTTGGGTTCCGAGGGGCCAGGGGGGAGCCGCGTCCCCTGAGACCAGCCCAGAGAGGGGAGAGGCAACATGGGGGGATCACAAGGATTAACGCTGAGGGTCCAGCCCCCAACCCACTTGCAGGATCCCCCTCCACTGCCATTCTAAGAGCTTCTATGATTAACAGGAGAAATCCATTTTGAAACATCATTAGTAAGTAACTTTACACATACTGGTGTCCTACAGGGGAAAACGCAGAAATAACAGGACATTTGTTATTTTTTCAGAGACAGGGTCTCTGTTGTCCTGCCTGGAGCACAGTGATATTATCATAACTCTCCAGTCTCAAACTGCTAGGTTCAAGCAATCTTCCTATCTCAGCCTCCCTGGTAGCTGGACGTACAGGAGTGAGCTATGACACTTGGCTCCCATTTAATCTTTATCACTTCCTTATAGGCCCTGTCTCCAAATACAGTCACTGGGGGCTAGGGCTTCAACATATACCTCCATCTATAGCACCGTGGCTCCATTAAAAGCACCCACATGGCAGCTGACTGGTGGATTAACAGGCAACGCCCCGAGGCTTGAGGCCATTCATTCCTTAGCACACTTTCCTCCAAGCTTGTTCTTTTTCCTGTCCTTCTAGAGACTGAAAACTTTATTGAGGACATCGTTGAGTGTTTCCGGGACATAGTGAGCAGAGAGGAACTGCATCACCTGCTGACCGACAATGAAGCCTGGCGGGGTTTCGTGGCTAAGGCCGATCTGTCCAGGTAACTTCTGTGGGGTGGCCTTTACAGGATGCCCAGCAGGGCTGTCCAGATTTCCTGCTGAGCTACTTCTCTCCTGGTAGGCACACCTCCTCCAGGCAGTTTCCATGGCTGGATTGAGGAGATCCCTTTTCAACAGTTCGTGAGGAATATTTCCTCCATGTCATTCACCAGCAGTGACAGCCTCTGACTGGGAGAGATGAACCCCAGGGACAGGGTCACATCTGCGGCTACTGGCCCTGTGCCTCTGCAAATTCCAGTACCACCTTCTGCTTTTGCCACTTCATCCACTGACTTTTATTTGGAGAAAAATTTAAAAATGCATGTAAAAGGCTTAGCATAATGACTGGTGCATAGTAGGTGCTCATCGAGCATTAATGTTCAAAATGCTTAGTGGGAAGAGACTAGGGCTAAATGACTCTTCTTGGAGGTGGGAGCCAAGCAAGACTTCCTAGGGACCAGCAGAAAAACTTGCACTGATCATTTGTGATCCTGGGTTCTCTGCTGGCCCTGGAGGCAGAGAGGTAGGAGTAAAGTTGGACAGAACTGGGTGAATACTGACTCTGTCTCTGTGCAGCTTCATGGCTCTAGGCTTATGTCTTGGAAACTCAGATTTGTTATCACCCAATGAAAATAGCAGTTTAATCTGATAGGGTTGTGGTGAAGGCCTCAGTGTGAACCCCAGGCCAAAAATGGGGAACCAAGTACCACGATCCCACCCAAAGACCCAGGGAGACCTGGAGTAGAGCCAGAGCAAGGGTTAGGAGGGAGCAGGAGTGGGCCTAGCCTGGAGAAGCTTTAGGAAGACTGGGAAGCAGGGCCAAGGCTAGGAGGCCCCTGGAGCATGAAACATAAGGAAGTCTTGGGCATGCAGAGGCCATGTGAGTGGGAGAGGGACATTTCTTCCCTCCCTGGTTTGCTTGCAACACTGATGGGTGTGGCAGGACCTTGGTGATTGATTCCACTTCACTCTGCCTGGGAGCTGGGAGCTGGGGTGTTCTCAGCTGCCAATGGGACTCTCTTCTATGGTGAGCAGCCGCCCACCCACAGGAAGTCAGTATGGCTTAGTGATGACTTCCAAAGTCTCAACTGGTGGCTGCCAATTTTGTGTAACTTGAGAAGTTCAGAGGAGACTCATACTGTCCCTACCATCTTGTTCAAAATCTTTTCCGGCTTAGTGATTCATATAGATAGCTCTTTTTTGTAATTCTTAAATTATTTTAGTGATGAGTTATTACTCTGTTACCCAGGCTGGAGTTTGGTAGTGTGATCACTGCAGCTTCTTATTCCTCAGCTTAAGTGCTTCCCGCCAGAAATTCTCAAGTAGCTGTGACTACAGGTGTGCACCAGCCCCCATAGCTAAGTTTTTTTTTTTACTTTTTATTGAGTCAAGGTCTCGCTGTGTTGCCCAGGTTGGTCTTGAACTGGCCTCAAGCAATCCTCATGCTTCAGCCTCCTAAAGTGCTGGGATTACAGGCATGAGTCACAGCACAGAGCCGTGATGTTTCTTAAAGTTAGGCTTTTCTGAACCTCTTTTCTCTTCTCTCTAGACTTGGCCTTGGCCTTCCGTGACCTTCCATCCCATGCTTGCTGGGCTATATCACCCATTTTAGCAAGAATTCCACAAGTCAGTTTAGTGAGAATCCTCCCCCTGCCCCCTTGCTCCTAGCTAAGAGTCTTTAAGAAGTACCATAAATTGCATATGACTTTGGTATGCATATGTGAAGATGTCACCTGCTAAGGTGTCAGCTTACCTGGTGACATCAGAGAATAGACTCTGAAGTCTGTGGATGCCAGGTCAGGAGTTGTTAAGGTGGGTTGAGAGTTCGTGTAGAGACAGGATTAATAGCCAGGTCTCCCACTTCCCAGTCAACTGAGGCAGTGACTGAACCCCATGACCTTTAGCCAGAAGGTCAGAGGGCATCAGATATTGGAAGAGAGCAGAGCCAGGCAAAGTGGTTCCTTCTAGCTCTGAGGTTTTTGTTTCGAGTCTTCATACTCAGAGTTAGCTAAACTGCAAAGTCTGAAGGCATCCTTAATTCCAACTGCAAATTTGATGGGGTTTCTAAAACCACCCTCAGGTTTGATAATTCACTAGAAGGACCCACATAACTCATTGGAATTGTTATTGTACAGTTACAGTTTATCCCAGGGAAAGAACACAGATTAAAATCAGTCAAAGGAAGAGATACATAGGACTGACTCTGGGTGAGTTTCAAGCGTAAAGCTTCCATTGTCCTCTGTATGCAGTTTTGTTCTGTATTCAATGTGTGACAAAAATACATGGAGTATTGCTCAGCATAGACGCTCACGCCATTAAGGAAAAAATTATTCTGGTGCATGTTAAATATTAAGGAAGACTTTATGAGGACGACTGTAATAGGGGAGAGAGACTGAGACCAACTCCAAATAAGCAAAGACAGGTGAGAGTTATAGCCAACAACCAGAAGGTATCAGTAGATGGAAAACTGCATTAGATAGCAAGGAGGGATGGGGCGGGGGGATTCTCACTCAACCAACCTTGTGGGGTTCTTTCAAAAATGGATGATGTGAGCCAGCCAGCACCAAATCGAAGGTCATGGAAGGCCAAGGTCAATGCATAGAGAGATGAGAAAAGAGGTTCAGAAAAGCCTAACTAAAGTTTGGTCAAGAGGAAAGTCTTTTTCATTCCATGATCTTTGTCCAGAGTTTTTATTGGGACTTAATCCCTGCTGCTCTCATGGCTGACCTAGAGTCACCTCCTGGAGGTCTAATGCCTTTTGTACCCAGTTCCTCTGTGGGTCAGAGATGATACCATGTAACCCTAAGCCACCATCATATATTCATATTGCTATACAGTAATTCCCCTACATACCAACAAGTTCCATTCCAAGAGCAGGTTCTTAAGTACAATTTGTTCAACAAAGTTAACCTAGGTACCCAACAAGCATGATTGGTTATATTGTACTATAATATAATAGATTTATAATACTTTTCACAGAAATAATGCATAAAAATCAAACACAAAAAACAAAGAACACATTTTTAATCTACAGTATAGTATCTTGAGAAGTTTACCAGGCATACGAACAAACTTACGTGATTGGACATGTGAACACACGTTTGCTTCTTTGAAAACTGGAACTTTAAATTTAGAGTGTAAGGGACACACTGTACAAGGTTCAACAATTAGGTTCTCAAACCATTCTAGAAAAACTGCTACACACTTCATTCCTGAATATCACTACAGTCATCTGCAAAGTACTCCCCTTGGGAAGCTATGTACCGATGCCAGCACCTAGTCCACCCATCAAAACAATTTTGGAAGTCTTTTTCTGGAATGGCTATCAGAGCTGTTATCATTATTTGTTGAGGAGTGACAGGTAATTTTGGCAACTTTCCACAGAGCGCTTACATTGGCAGCACTGAACAAATAACAGTATTAGAACACCCTCCCTACTCACCTGGCCCCCAATGATTCTTTTCTTTACCTAAAGATGAAGGAAATATTGAAAAGAAGACATTTGATGATACTCAGGACATCAAGGGTAATATGCCAACAGCTCTGATTTCAATGATGTGTGTAGCACTTCTTCTAAGATGAGTTTGCGAACTTAATTCAGACCTTGTACTGTCCTGTGGCCAAAGTCACCAACAAACAAAGACATTCTTACCAGGCAGGATGTTCCAGGGGCCTAGAGATCACATCTCAGTAGCTGAGGACAAAGGGAAGACCTCCCTTTGGGTAAAGTGAAGTCTTTTCTATGATAAGATTCTCTGAATAAAATTTCTCTGGGTCTAACTCCACTTCTCTCTGTTCATCTATGGAGTTCTACTCTACAAATTCTTTGGTAGTGGTGGTATTTACTCCCTTGGTGTGAGAAGGTATCTTAATGAAACGTCTCCCACTCAAGAGCATCTTAAGTGAATTTCACTTATTTATCCCTCTATTGAATCAGTACTACAGAATATCCATATTTGCAAACAGGTTTCGCATTGAAAAAAAATTCTTTACATTTGTAAAATTCATTTCCTTTGATCTATAGTCAAAGCTCTGCAATTTACACAGAATAGAGCTTATCAAGCTCATTTTGCAGGTAAGCAAACTGCCTTTCTTAAACACTTCACCTTTATTGTCACAGGGATCAGGCAGAGGCACTCCATGAAGCTCTGAATGAACTTGCTACCAACTTTGCCAAGGAAAACAAAGACCAGCAGGATAGAGAGAGATTTTTGAAAGAGTTTCCAGAGGTGAAAATGAAGATCAAGGAGAGCATATCTGAGCTCCATGCGCTTGCAGACAGGATTGACAAAGTCCACAGGGACTGCACCATCTCCAACGTGGTGGTTGACTTCACTGGCGCTGTCTCTGGTGTTCTGACCATCCTCGGCCTGGCTCTGGGTCCTGTGACAGCAGGGACCAGTCTGGTGCTCTTGGCAACTGGGGTGGGCCTGGGAACTGTGGCTGCTGTGACCAGGGTTTCCTCCAGCATTGTGGATCATTCAAACAGGTTGTCTGCAAAAGCCAAAGCCAAAAGTTTGATGGCCACCAGCAATGACACAGCAAAGGTGGTTGAGAAGGCTGTGTGTCAGAACACCTCCAAAGTGATTTCCTTAGCCACCAATTGCTCTCGAGATCTGCAAGTCATTGAAAAGAACATCCATGCCTTCACCCTAACAAAAGTCAATCCCCGCTTAGCAGCCAGTGCCCAGCGCCTCAGGACTACTGGGTGCATCTCGGCCCAAAGCAGTAGACAGGTGTGGAGAGCTTTCGGGGGGCACTGTTCTGGCAATAACCAAATGAACCTGCATGGCCAGTGTGACCACCATGGGCGTCTCCCTTCTGATGGATGTGGTCAGCCTTGTGCAAAGTCAGTGCACTTGCATGAGGGGGCAAAGACAAGGTCAGCGGAACAGCTGAGGCAGCAGGCGTGGGAACTGGAGAGAAAGCTGGAGCAGCTTACCCAGATCTATGCGAGTCTCCAGCTGGGCTTGACTCAGTGACCCTCAAACAGCGTGGCTGTCGGTGAGGTGGGCTAGACCAAGACGAGAACACAACAGAGACATTCTATTACAGGGAAGTTGAGGTTGGGGAGAAACTCTTGGAACTGGGGGTTATTTGTGTCACAGAACACAGCAAGAGAGGAGTTCACGCATATAGCAAGTGGGTTCAGGAAACAGCAGACTCAAGAGTGATGGGGTGGAAAGACACAGATTATTTTGTTTTTATTTTTAAACAGCAATGATGTTTAAAAATATGTTGCCCTGGTTGGTCTTGAAATCCTGGGCTCAAGCAATCTTCCTCCTTGGCCTACCAAAGTACTGGAATTACAGGCATGAGCCATTGTGCACAGTTTATTTGGGATTTGAGAATACATTGGGCGATGAGTAGAGAGGGATTGTACAGGAACAAGCAAGGAGAAGGCCAGGAAAATGGAAGAGCTGAAAATATGAGATAACTGGAGTTGAAACTGTAGTAATACAGGAGAAAGAACTGCAGCCCCACTGCCTGCCCACTCTGTGCTTTGAAGCCCCCAGAATGCAGTCTTCCCTGGGGGTGATCTTTAGCCCTGTCTTTCCAGTGTCGACTCACCCTTGTCTTCCAGTGGTTATGTCAGTCAGGCAGTGGCTTCTTTGTGGTAGTGGTGGTGGTAATGGCAGCAGAGTGGGGTGAAGCCTTGTCAAGTGCCAGCCCTGTTTGGGGCCAGGTATACTGAAAGACCAATGCAGCTCCATAAAACTAAATGTTGCATTGGAAAGTGGTTGAATTTGGAGGAGGAGTGGACCATGAATCCAGGCTGGATGCAGTGGCTCACAGTTGTTATTACTGCACTTTGAGTGGCCAAGGCAGGAGGATTACCTGGGCCCAGGAGTTCGAGACCAGCCTGAGTAACAAGAGACATCATCTTGTGTGAAGTAGAATGATTTATTTTCAAAACTCAAACCCGACTCCCTTTTACTCCACTTCCAGTTTCTTTGTTCTCTTTTTGTAGGTTTAATGTTTAGATGTCTTGCACTCTCTTATACTGACTCACTGATGGCTTTTTGTTCTTTGGGTGGGTTTAATATTTAGATGTCTTGCACTCCCTTTACTGACCCACTTCTAGCTTCTTAGTTCTCTTTTTGCAGGCCATTTTACTCTGGCAGGCTATGAATTCTGGTGGGATCCAATCTAGATCAAGGTCCTATGAGCCAATTGGGGAGGAATTTGCATCTTAGGATATAAATACGATGATTGTAACTGTTCCAGTGTACCTACTCATTTGGGAGACACCTATTCTTGCAAGAGCATTATATAAAAGAGCTGCATCACTCTCCTGACCTCAGAGCCTCTGTGTCATTTCTTTATGGCGAAATTGGGAAGAGTGTACACTTGTCTCCAACAATCTCTAGAAAAAATTTAAAAATTAGCTCGAGGTGGTAGGGCACACCCCTAGTCCCAACTACTTGAAGACTGAGGCAGAGGATTGCCTGAACTCAGGAGGTCGAAGGTGCAGTGAGCCCTGACTGTGCCACTGAACTCTAACCTGAGCAGTAGAGTGAAACCTCAACCAAAAAAAAAGAATATTTAAAGTGAGGGATTTTCCTTCCCTGGCTAGGTAGGCCTATGTCCCCTGTCAACTTTTAAGAAGTTACAGAAAACGGACCATCCTTCTTCTGCACTCCATATGATTATGGGATTGAAAATCTCTATGGGGGGAGTTAAGGCACGGTACTTCAGTACTGGTTTGACATAGATAGATAAATTTATTGTAGGCAGTTTTTAACTTAAACTAAGGAAGCATCCAGACATCTTTTCTGCAGGCCAGGCTAGAATATGGACCAGTCAGTCCACCCCACACCCTCAGTTAATCAAAACATAACACCATCAAGATGCAAAAATGGTGCAGCCCAACCTTTCACTTCATGGTTTAGCATAATAATTACTAAGAAATCTTCACTGTTAAAGGTAAAGTCTCAGCCCCACCCCTTAGCTATTAAAGGTATGGAAATGTTACTTAGAACACCTTTTGGCTCATAGTCACAAAGTCTGGCAAGTGAGTCTATGTGACAAAATTTGTGTTCTGAGAAAAGGCCACAACCTCACCTATCAGAGGTGGAGAGGGGATCATCTCTCTGCAGGGGATATGCGTACCTCATCCTCCTTAGCATAACTATTGTGAAATTTTATCAAGTTTTTAGTCAAGAGCAAAAGTAAAGCTTTCCTTTTCAAGAGACCTCCCCATGCCAGTTCTCTGGCATGATTCTCTCTCCCTCCTCTGTTTTTCTCAATAATAAATTCTGTTTCAAAAACGTTTTTGGCCCCTCTGAAATACCTTTTAGTACTGAGTCAAAGAACCCACGAGCGTTACATTCACTCCACTTGACAACACAACTGAGGTAGGGTAGTTAGTGTAGGTTAGACATAGATAGACACATTTCTGGCAGTCAGTTTTGATTTTTAACTAGGAAACATCAAGTCATCTTATCTGCACCAAACCACTTGCAAACTAGAATGTGGATTGGATATGGACTTTTAATCCACCCTGCCCCATCAGTTCACTGAAGGAAAACACCACGGAAAGCTGTAGAAATGTAAACCAGACTACCTTTTAACTCTGAGTCACGAGGTCTGGCAAGTCAGTCTACCAAAGTCAAAATTAATATTTTGGAAAAAGACCACCCCCTCACCTATCAGAGAAGGAGAGATGGTAATCTCTCTCAACCACAGACACTAATAACTTAGCCATTAGCATATCAATTATTGTGAAAATACACCAAGCATTTAGTCAACAGCAAAAGCATGATCTTTGTTTTCAATAGACTCACCTGTACCAGCTGTCTTGCTGGTATGAAATTTTTCTTTCCCTTTCTTACATTTGTTAATAAACTCTGCTTTAAAAACTTTACTGGTTACTCTGAATTCCCTTCAGAGCCTAGCCAAAGAGCCTACAAGTTTTGCAGCACGCCCTATCCAGCAACAAAACTAGATGTCATGTGTGAGGAAGATCAACCCGTTGGGGTCAAGAGACATAGCCTCCCCAAGCCAGTTTCCTCATCGTTTGGAGAAGGGAGTGCTAGACAAATGCTATCAGATCCACCTGACTTTGCCCATTTTGTGTTCTACAGATTTTGATTCAAAAAATATCGACTGATCCATGGGGCCTTTGTTGCGTTGATTGATGGGCTCGCCTGGGCACTGAGTGTCTGACTTCCCTTCCTCATGAGCCTTCTTCCAGGACCTCAAGGAGCAAATCCTCTTTTGCTCTCCTGCTCACTCCCTGGGCTCTCACCCAACCAGTCATTTCTCTCAGGCCCTGGAACCCTGCAAGCCCCACTGGGACACCCAGGAAAAGCTTAGGCACATCTGGCTTGGGCTGAGCACATCTAACCACTAAAGCCCAGGATGGATACAGGCACATGAGGTTAACTAGAATCAGAAGGACCTGTGTGTGGCTATGAGGGAGGGTCAGCAAGAAATAGAGGGACAGACACAGACAGCAAACATCGCCATCCAGTTGGTCCTCAAGTTTCACCTAGATTCTGGCAAGAGCTTCCAGAAATTGGCATTGCCCCTGCCCATCCTCCACATGGGGCCAGGTTGCCCTCAAGAGTTTGGTCCTTAAGATTTGATCAAGTACCTTCTCCAACTCTTCAATGGGTTCGTGTTGCCTAAAGTAATCTGTAGTGGTCTGGCGTTCCCTGATGGCAGAGTCAAAGGCAAGGCTCCTGCCCAGCGAATTTATCTGGGAAGTGATCCTGGGAGAAGGACTTAGGGATCAGGAAGAGTGATGCAGGGAAGGGGGGAATTCCAATTCAAGGACAAGGTTTTGAGTTGTTCACCCATGTGGGTGGTTGAGCCTGCTGGGACATTCAAGGAGTGTCCTCAAAATATTTCTCTCCAGGGAAGAGAGTGGGAAGCATTGAATCACTGCTCCTCTCCCACTTGGGCTTGCCCCAGTGGGTTTTAGTTCTCTGTATTTTCATATTGTGAGCCTGTGAGTACCTTGGCTGGAACTCAGGGCTGGAGCAAGAGCAAGAGTCATGAGATTGGCATAGTAACCCCCGAAATCCTCCTAAGTTGCTCATAACGTGCATCCTGGACCTGAAAAGCCCTTTTGTAGATGCAGTCCTGCAGACTTTTCTCAGTCCTACTAATTTGCCATCAGCCAGTGGTTCCCTGAGAGCTTCAAGTGATTTTTTTGTTTCTTCCTGAAGATGCCAGGCAAGCCTCCACTTCCCTGACTGCCTGAACCATGTGTTTCACTCATTTGTCAACTCTTGGGTAATTCACAATCTTTCATAGATTTCACTCAGGCTTTGAGTGTTTCAGGCACTGATTAATTTTGAGTTGCTCAGTAATCTGTTAGCCTTTCCCCAAACTGAACCCTAATAGTTGAAATTCCACTGTGCTAGCTGTATTTAATGTGATTCCACTTTAATGCTGGTATCATTTGAGATTCTTTTGTTGCAAGCAACAGAAATGGAGTTTGAAAGACCCAAATGAAAAATAAAACCCAGTGGAAAGGAACGAGGACAGTTCAGAGGGTAGAAGGAAGAACACAATCCACACACTCCAGGAAGGACAGGAACCAGGGCGGGTCCAACATGAATGTATGGTTTGCCCTTTGAGGGCTCTGCCACCAGATGGCTTTTGCTCAACACCTTGAGTCCTGGTGTTTCAGATTAGTGCTTCAAATTACCAGGAGACAGAATAGGTTTGGTCAGGTGACTCGATTCAGGAACTAAAACGGTCAAGAGGGGGAATAGTGTAATAGACACATAAACCTTGGTGTCAATGTGCTACCTGAATTTGTGGTTACTATACACAGTCAACCTACTGTGTTGCCTACTACACACAAACACACACTCATGCTTCTTTGCACACAAACAAATCACTCTTTTTAGCTTGTTATGAATTTGAAGTGATCCCAAGTAAAACAGCAAATGCCCTCACCACTTCTCTGGAGACACACCCAAACTTCCTGCATCTGGAAGTTATGTCATAAAGTGAGAATGTGTGCATGTATACATACATGCACATGGAACTATATGTGTATATTTGATTCCTACAACTATATATAGCCTTTACTATTTATTATAGTAGTACAAATAGAAATCCTAGCAAATTCCTCAATTTCTATTGATATTCCTCCTACCCTATTGTGTAGAAACCCTAGGAATTTCTCTTGATAATCAAGATCAATTAGCACATACAACCCAGTGGCCTCACTGTTACTCTACATGAAGTAGCATGAAGAGCCAGACACGGTCCATCCAGACACCACTTTTCTCGGCCCTGAAGGAGGGATTCTCTCCTTAGGAACGAAATATTCTCAGCCCAAAGGTCCCAGAGTCAATAGGTTTTGACAACAACATTTTTGAAAGTGGTTTATTATGTGCAACTATAGATTTCACCCTCTTGTTAACCTCCTAATGCCCACATCCAGGAAAGCTGGTTTTGAGAGAAAATGCACCAAATACTGGGTATGGATTCATCCTGAAAGGCAGCACTCCACTGCTGACATGGAGCTGAGTGCCCTTCAGGCCATTAAGTGATGTTAAGAGTGTCACTTCTGGGGCGGAGACTCACTGGGAACCCAGAGAACCTTGATGGGGGCAGCTCCACACCTGGCACATGGTTACAGAGTCCAGTTTGAAAACACTAGGTGGCTTGGGGAAGGGGGAAGACTTTCAGCCTCCAAGGGTGTCCTCTTCCCTCGATGATGAAGAGTCTCATTGACAGAGGAGCATCCACATTGGTGGGCATTCACAGGAACACGAGTGTTTTCCAGCTCAAGCCTCATTCTGAGAGCTCCTTCTCTATAACTCTTCCCTAAATATCTCTGAAACCAAGCCTCCAGATTTGTTCCTTCCTAGATTTTGAACTTCCAGCCAAATCGTTAGTTGTTGCCCGGGAAACAATGCAGATCCTGGCCTGAAGACATCTCCCCTTCGAGGCAGAGTGAGAATAGGATATTCTCTCTTGTTCTTCAGGACATCCTTAAGAGATGTCTTGGTGGAAGCAGCTGTGTCAGAAGACTCAGTAAAACTTGAGAGAGACTGAGTGTCGGATTCTCGTATAAGCACCTGAATTTTGCCCTCGTAGTCTTTTCAGTGCTATTAGTCATTTATCTCTATTATTTTTTTTGCAAATTGTAGTTGTATCTGCCCTCTACAATCAATGATGTCAACATTTTAAGCCCCTGGATGTAGCAAACTTATTTCCCAGGAAAGAACTGTTCAGCATTGGTTTTCTTCTGAGTTTGGAGGATTTCCCAGCAGGTGCAGTCATAGAGAGAAGCTGGTCCCACCAGCTCCTGTGTGATGACAAAGAGAAGAGATTCTTCCTTCCTGCCCCAGTCCTGGTTCCAGGGCTATACAGGACCTGACTGTCTCATTGGTTGCTTCCACATTGGATTCTGAATCTGGAGCAGGCAAGGGAAAGCCCAAGTGTTCAAACTCCAGGGCCTTGGCAGGAAATAATGTGGTCAGGAAGCCCACAAAAGTCAACCCTAACATTCCAGTTTCCTGCACACTGCCAGTCCTTCTTCTTCTTTGCAAGTCTTTTCTGTTTTTTTTTGTGTCATAAAAAGGTACCAAGCCCTTAGTCAAGAGTGGCATGGCCAGTTAGAATCACAGCCTGCTGCTGGAGTAAACCGTGTCCACTGAGGACGGTCACGGAAATGAACATAAAATCTGTTCCCCCTCCTTGTTGATCACCCTTGGACTCTATCTACACAGGCTGTCTTTATGTCTGTGGAGAGTAAATTCATGCTCTTGCTTCAGTCTAAGCCCTTTCTATTCTGCAGGTCACTCTGGGGCCACATTCTCTTTGAGTGTTGATTGTGTCTCAAACAGAGTGGAGCATGGACAGATGGGAGCAAGAGCGGGGCAGCATACTCCAGTGGGGCTGCACCTTGGCAGAGCCCTCAAGCATGGCTCAGAACTGGGAATCTTCAACACCCCCTCCAGATATCCCTATTGCAATTCTCTGGATGCAGGCTGTGGTAGGTAGGCTGAATGACAGTCCCCCAAAGATGGGCATGTCCCAATTCCTGGGACTTTGCAGACATAATCTAGTTAAGGATCTTGAGATGTGAGGTTATATGGGATTATTTAGGTTTAGGTGGGCTAAATGTAAATACAAGTGTCCTTTTAAGGGGGAGGCAGTAGAGTCAGAGGGAAGAAAGGAGATGTGATGATGGAAGAATGGGGGAGCAAGGAAGGGAAAGAGTAAGGGGAGGAGTCAGAAAGAGAAGGAGAGAGGGAGGGAGAGAGAGAGAGAGAGAGAGAGAGAGAGAGACTGCAGGATGCTTTGGAGCTGATGGAAGGAGCCATAAACGACGGCAAGTGGCTTCTAAAATCTGGGAAAAAAAGTATCAAAAACATTAACCAGGTGTGGTGTTGCATGCCTGTAGTCCCAGCTTCTTGGGTGGCTGAGAAGGTAGAATTGTGTGATCCAGGGGTTTGAGACTGCAGCGATCCATGATTGTGTCACTGCACTCCACCTTGGGTGACAGAGTCAGACTGCAACTAAAAAACCCCCAAAACACAAACACTAAAGGCTGAAAAACGCCATGGAATGGATTCTCCCAGAGCCTCCAGAAGGAACACAGCCCTGCCCCCACTTTGATTTTAGGTCTACTGACCTCCATAACTGCAAGGGATAACTTTGTGTTGGTTTAAGGCATTGTATTTGTGGTACTTTGTTACAATAGGAACTAATAGCATCCCTCTTCCCCATCAGGGCCCTACTTGGCACTTAAAATATCTAGTGGTGATTCCATTCCTCATGCTAATCAGAAACCTACTAAATCCCTCTTTGAGTTTGATTTTTGTAGGAGAGTCAGCTGAGAACATAAACAGCCAGAGTTCACTCCATGGATTCAAGAGAAATGTCTAAGTCAGGCATTTGTCTAGAAGAAGTGGTCCGGTTTTAGGTTCCTCATTCCCTTTACACAAGCTGACAGCAAGGTGCTACCCAGTATCCTCCAGAGAGTCTGTGGTCTCAACCAACTCTATGGTCCCAACTTCTGTGTCAGTTAAGAGCCGATGGATGCAAGGAAAACAGAGACAAATACAAATTTACAAACTTTAAGGAATCCTCCAGTGAACTCAAGAAGAGAGGCATTTATTAGAATGATCCAGAGAGAAAGTTTGCAGAATTTAATGCATGTGTGTGTGCACAGGCTTAGGGCTGAGTGGGACCACACAAGCCATTGGAGAGGGTGGCTCCCAGTAGTGAGAGGGTTCTCAAAAAGGTTGGCAACAATGTGTCTGCATTGTTATATGTTATATTATATAGTCCCAAGAACCTGGTGATTGATTGACAATAGCATAAAATCAGAGAAAGGCAGCATGGTGTGGGATAGTTAGTGCACCAATGGGGAGGGGGTTGGGAAGGGCCAGTCAGGGAGAAGAGCCTTCTCCACATCTTTCCTTTGCTTTCTGGCTTCTTCCCTTCCACCATTCCATATAACCTTCTGCATTTATATGTTGAATTAGTCCTAGGGAATTAAATTGCAATAAGGCTATGTATTCCAACATGGATGACCAGGACCAAATGGTTGGCACTTGTGTTAATGAAATTAATTTGGGTTCTAGTGCCCTAATATTCACCTGGAGTTTTTTGGGTGATGGTGAGCTATGCCAGGCACTTTTAGTGTGTTCCCTGGCCTCCTCAGTGGCCATCACTCCTGAGTTAGGTGTTCTTCCCCCTCTCTGGAAGACAGTGTACCTACTTTTCAATGGCTCTCTGGACTGCACAGTGGACAAGGTTATGGAGATTTAGGCTTTTTTAGGGCAACTAGGTTTCTAGTGCCCCCTTGAAATTGTACCCATAGCAACGGACACCATCCCCTTAGTAGGTTCGTTCTTACCAGGTGTCTGATGGGCAATTGGAGTTTTGTCACTAATGGTGACTACTGTTTGACACACCTCTTTTTCCCTCTGGTTCTGCAGCCCACCATGTTGGCACTCTGTTGCATCTTAAATGTCTTGGTTTGCCACATCCATAGCAGGTAAGCAGGTGCTCCTCAAGAATTCTGGGATTGGCAAGGTTGTAAGTCTTGAACTAGAACTTTTGCCTTTGTCTTGTGTCCCCTTTCTTTTTCCTGAGCCTCCTCTTGAATCCTTTTATAAAAGACCAAAGTAGCCACTTTCAGGAGGTTCTTCAAGGTACCGTCTGGTCCTAAGGCTTTCTTCTGCAGCTTCATCCTGATATCTGGAGCTGCTTGAGTAATAAGCCTATCCTTTAGGATTAGTTGCCCTTCGACTAATTCAGGATCCAGGGAGCTATGCTTAACCAAAGCCTCTCTTAGCTTTTCCAAAAAGGTTGAAGGATTCTCGTCTGCTGCTCCCTGGTATATCCTGGATAACTTAAGGAAGTTGAGAGGTTTAGTCCTAGTCTTTCTTAAGCCTGCCAGGATGTACACCAGGAATTGTTTACTTTTCCATTCCCCTAAGTCTCCATCAGGGTCCCATTTAGGGTTTTCCAATGGTACTGCTGATTTTTCAATTGGATATGGGTCTTCTCCACTTCTGACACTGTATGAAAAGCAAAGCTCATCCCCAGACTTCTCTGCCTCTTGTAGGGCTACTTATTTCTTAGTAGTTGTCAAGGTTTGGCTTAAGAGTAACATAACTTTCTTCCAGGAGAGTTCAAATGATTGTGTTAAATTCTGGAAAGCATCTATATACTGGCCAGGTCATTTGAGAACCTGCCAAGATCTTCCCTAATCTGTGTCAAGTTCCACAGGGGAAAATGTACCTGTATCTTACTAGAACCATATTCACTAAGCATCTCTTGTAGGGGAATAACTAAAGTGGGAGTTTGTCTAGGGCAGGAATTTTAGAATGGCACATGTTTTAAGTATGAGAAGAACCTAGATAAGGGGGGCAGGGCAAACCAGGGTGGCCTCAGGGACTGATGTCTTCCCCTTTGGTGCCTGTGGGTTTGCATCCTTGATTCATTGGGAACATCCTTTGAAATGAACGACTTCTCTCAGAGGCTGAGACTCTCTGACCTGTAACTTATAATTTGACCACTTTTGGGTGCAAAAGAATCTAAGATGTTTTTTCTTCAGTGCCTGAATATCAAAGGAGTCCCTCTGTCTCAGGATGCACTCAAGAAGGGTGCACGCTGCAGATAATCAGATGGCCTGTTACCCATCTGGAGAGCGAAGAGTAAAAGAAAGGTGTACCTTAGCTATCTCTCCTCAAACCAAAGTGCATGAAAAAGGATACAGGAAAAGAGAGTTTCCTCTTACTTTCCTGTCCTTCTCTGCTCGTGGTGTTTCCACGGATGCGAGCATGACCTCCACCCATATGTCGCAGAAGGGACCTGTTCTGCAGGATTGGTCACGCTTACCTGCACAGTGCCCCAGTCCTTGACTGTCATTGTGCCTCTGGATTCCTCAAACCTAGCATCCCCCTAATCCATACGAAGTCTTAATACAATTGGTAATGCAGCAATTGTATTTGGGCAGGGGATGCTAATTGGGGGGGGTGCCCATGAAACTTTCCATGAACCTCTGACCAGTAGACCCATAGATTGAACCAAGTTGTAGCATCCATATTAACAGGAGAAATTACTTACCAACAAAGTCCTTTTTCCTGTTAAGAAACCATTTAAGCTTAGAGACATAAAAGGACCTGAAGAAGGCATGCAGGTCCATCAAGACAGTCCCTAAAGGCCTCTGGAAAGCCTAAAACAACAACCAATAGGACATCTGTAACACAGAGCTTGTGTAATCTGGTTCTAATAGGGCCAATAAATGAGGGATCTAGGTTCTTTTTTTTTTTTTTTAACTTTTAATTTAATTTTTTTTTTTTAGCTGGAGTCTCACTCTGTTGCCCAGACTGGAGTGCAGTGGCCTCTCCCGGCCACCGCAGCTTGACCTGCTGGGCTCCGGCGATCCTTCCGCCTCAGACTTCCAAGTAGCTGGAACTACAGGCATGTACTACCACGCCCAGTTAATTTTTTGATTTATTGTAGAGATGAGGTTTCGCCTGCCCAGGTGGGTCTCGAACCCGCGGGCTCAGGCAGTCCACTCACCTCAGCCTCCCAAAGGCGCGGGATTACAGGCTGAGCCACCAAGCCCAGTTACTTTTAATTTTTTTATTTTGAAGATGTGGGGTACAATTTAGGGTTAGTATACAAATGTCCATTATGTAGGTTCCCTTGTTGATAAGGTGTGCCCCTGTTTCTCTTGCAGATTCCCACTACTGCCAATTCTGCACCCCTCTGGAAGTTTCCTGCTACTGCCAATCCTTTTCTTATAGTATTATGATAATCGTTCAAGGTCTGCTAATGAGTAAGAACATATGATATTCGGTTCTTTGTTCCTGTGGCAGATTGCTCAGTATTATAGACTCTAAGTCCACCCAGGTTGCTGTGAAGGTCATAATTTTGTTCTTCTTTGTGGACACATGACATTCCATTATGTATATGTACCACATTTTTTAAAAAGTTAAAAAAAATTTTAAAGACATGGGGTACTATTCAGGTATACAAATGTTGGTTATGCAGGTACCCTTGTTGACGAGGTGTGCCCCTCTTCCCCGGCAGTTTTCCTCAACTGCCAATCTCACCCCTACTCCCCAGTGATTTCCTGCTACTGCCAATCACTTTCTTATAGTATTATGATAATTGTTCAAGGTCCGCTTATGAGTGAGAACACACGGTACTCTGTTCTTTGTTTCTGTGATACATCACTGAGTACGATAGACTCTTAATCCATCCTAGTAGCTGCAAAGTTCATGTTTGTTCTTCTTTATAGTGCATAATATTCCATTGTGTATAGGTACCACATTTTAAAAAATCCAGTCCAGATTTGATGGGCAGTATAGTTGGTTCCATGTTATTGCTATTGTGAATAGAGCTGCAGCAAAAATGTGTGTGCAGGTATCTTTATGATAGAATGACTTGAGTTCCTCCATATATATTCCCAATAAGGGGTTTGCTAGGTCATATGGAAGGTCGATTTCTAGTTCTTTCAGAAATTACCATTTGTCTTCCAAAGAGGTTGCACTTGATGGAATTCCCGCCAGCGGTGGAGAAGTGTTCCTTTTCCTCTGCATCTTCGCCAGCAACTGTTTTATTTATTTACTTATTTATTTATTTTTAAGAAAGTAGGATTTGAGAGAACAAAAAGCTCCCACAGCAGGAGGTGACTCAAAGGGGTTGCCCTGTTGTTTGTTTTATTAATAATGGCCATTCTTACTGGGGTTAGGTGGTAGCTCAATGTGGTTTTGATTTGCATTTCTCTGATGATTAATGAGGCTGAGCATTTTTTCAAGTATCTGTTGGCTGCCCCTATGTCTTCTTTTGAGAAGTGTCTCTTTTGCCCACTTTTTAATGCCACTGTTTTTCCCCCTTTATGTATGTTTCAGTTCCTTATAGATCCTAGATGTTAGGCCTTTGCCAGGTATACGGTTGGCAAATATTTTTTTCCAGTCAGTGGGCTGTCTCTCCACTCTCTTGATGGTTTCTTTTACTTTGCAGAAGCTTGTCAGTTTGATGAGGTCCCACTTGTCTATCTTATTTCTTATGGCATGGGCACTTGGGGTTTTGATCAGGAATTGGTTGCCAGTTCCAATCCATGAGGCTGTCTCCTGCATTTTCTAAGATTCTTGTAGTTTGAAGTTTTATGTTTAGGTCTTTGATCCATTTAGAGCTAATTTTTGTGTATGGTGATAGGTAGGGGTCCTGTTTCAATCTTCTGCATGTGTTCAGCCAGTTTTCCCAGCACCATTTACTGAATAGGTTCCCCTCTCCCCAATAGTGGTCGTTGGACGCTTTGTTGAAGATGAATTGGTTGAGAAATTGAAGATTTGCTTCTGGGATCTCTATCCTGTCCCATTGGTCTGTATGCCTGTTCTTGTACCAATATTAGGCTGTTTAGATTATTGTAGCCTTATAGTAAAGTTTGAAGTCTGGAAGTGTGATACCTCCTGCTGTGTTTCTTTTGCTAAGGATTGTTTTGGCTATTCATGGTTATTTATGTTTCCATATGAATTTCTGTATTGTCATTTCCAGGTCTGAGAAGAATGATGTTGGTAATTTTTTGGGTATTGTGTTGAAGTTGTAGATTGCCTTTGGTTGGATAGACATCTTAAAAATGTTGAGTCTTTCTATCCACGAACATGGAATATTTTTCCATTTGTTTGTGTCTTCTTGCATTTCTTTGAGCAGTGTTTGTAGTTCTAATTGTAAAGGTCTTTCACTTCTCTGATTAGGAAGATGCCGAGGTATTTCATTTTTTTTGTGGCTATTGTGAATGAGATTGTGCTTTTTTTTGTTTCTCTGCCTGCTTGTTGTTGGTGTATAAGAATGCAACTGTCTTTTGCACATTTATTTTGTACCCTGAGACTTTGCCAAAGTCCTTGATCAGTGCAAGTAGGTTTTTGATAGATTCTCTTTGATTTTTGAGGTAGAGTATCATATTGTCAGCAAAGAGTGATAACTTCTGCTTTTCCTACTTGGATGCCCCTGATTTTCTTCTCTTGTCTAATTGCTCTAGAAAGGACTTCTAGCACAATATTCAACAAGAGGGGTGAGAGTGGGCAGCCTTGTCTTGTTTCAGTTTTCAGGGGAAATGTTTCCAGTTTTTGTCCATTAGCAATATGTTAGCTGTGGGATTATCATAGATGGCACTTACTATTTTGAGGTATGGTCCTTCTATAACTAAGTGTTTAAGGGTTTTTATCAAGAAGGGATGCTGGATTTTATCAAAAGCCTTTTCTGCATTTAATGAGATAACCATGTGCTTCTTGTTTTTACATCTGTTGATGTATTTAATGACATTTATGGTCTTGCAGATGTTGAACCAGTCCTGTATCCCAAGGATGAAGCCTACTCGGTCATGGTGGATGATTTTTGAGATGTGTTTTTGGATCCAATTTGCTAGAATCTTTAGCT
>NW_007047461.1:42040-47064 GCF_000164805.1 Carlito syrichta
TTAGTGTCCATGTCTTTTTGGGCTTTGGGGAAATTTTGGTGGTGTTGATATTTATTTTTATTCCACTGTGGTCAGAGATGGTGCATGGCACTATTTCAACCTTATGGAATTTGTTTCTGTTTTATTTATGGCTGATGATCTGATCAATCTTGGATTATATTCCATGTGGTGATAAGTAGAATGTATATTCTGTGATTGTGAGATGGAGTATTCTGTAGGTATCTATTAAGTCCATTTGGTCGAGTATCAAGTTTAGGTTCTGTATCTCCTTATGATTTTTTGCCTCAATGATCTGTCTAGGACTGTTCAAGGGGTATTCAAGTTCCCTGCTATAATAGTGTTAGAGTCAATACCTTTTTTAGTTTACTTAGTAGTTGTTATAAATGCTGATACTCCTGTGTTGGGTGCATATATGTTTAGGATGAATATTACTTGTTGATGGATTGAATGTTTTATCATTATGTAGTCTCCTTTTGTATCTTTTAGAATTTTCTATAACTTTAAGATTGTTTTGTCTGATATTAAGATCACGACTCCTGCCTTCTTTTGTGATTCATTTACCTGGAAACTCATTTTCCATCCTTTAACTTTGAGTCTGTTTGCATCCCTTGTAGTGAGATGAATTCCTGGATGCAGCAAATAATTGGCTTATAGTTTCTCATCCAGTTTGACATTTTGTGTCTTTTCAGTGGTGCATTTAGTTCATTCACATTCAAGCTTATTATTGAAATGTGATTGTTTGTCCCTGCCATGAGATTCTTATAAAGTTTTTTCTTTGTTTGTCTGCTTGTTTTCTTTTAGCTTTGGAGTTGATGTGTGTGTTTTCATGTTTGTTGTTGCAATGTATTCTCCCTGAATTTTGTGCTCTGCTGTTCTCTTGAGAAGTGTGTGGTCATTTTTTTTCTTTCTTCTGTGCTTAGTACCTTTTTAAGTGTCTCCTGTAGAGGTGGTTTGGAAGCTGCATAATATCTTAGAGATTGAATGTCTGGGAAGGATTTTAATTCTTCATCACTGATGAAGCTGAGCCTGGCTGGATAGGAAATTTTTGGTTGAAATTGTTTTTTGTTTTTTTTTTTATGATTCATCATGAGAAAATTTATTAATCAATTTCAACATTAACAGATGAAAGGAAAAAGATCACATTTATTAGTTCAACAAGTAAAGAGAGAAAAAAGTCCCTAGGTAAAAATTGGCCATCAATTTGTTATAAAAATTCTTAGTACCTGCTATGGAAGATAATCTTGTTGATTTGATAGAGAAGAGCTATGACAAGCATTTAATAGGCATCAAACTTAATGGTGAGACTTTGGACACTATCTTATTAGAGAAACAACCCAAAAGTGCCACCCATTGCTCTATTATAATACTAGAAATCTTAGCCAGTGCAATAAGAAAGGAAAAAATTAAAAGTAAATAAAAGAGGCAAGTTTTAAAAATTATGAAGATATTGAAAATATTATTAAAGAAAATACAAGAGGCTCTGAATCAATGGATAGTTATAACGTATTCATAGCTGGGAAGACTCAATGTCATTAAAATGTTAATTCTCCCAGGTCAATCCTCACATCAAGATACCAATAGTTTTGTTCATGGAATTTCAAATGGTGAACCTAACATTTATATGAAAAAGTAAAGAACACAGTGGAGGGTATCAATTTTTATTTATTTATTTTTATTTATTTATTATTTATTTATTTATTTTTAATGAATCAGTATTTTTTATTATGGTTTTGTGGGGTACAGTTAAGGGTTAGGTGTACAATTATGTTTCATTCAGGCACCCTGTTGATAAGAGGTGTTTTCCCATCCCCCTCCCCCCCATAGTTTCCCAGTACCGTCATTCATTTTCTTATAGTATTACATTGGATGTTCAAGGTCCATTATATGAGTGAGAACATGTGATATTAGGATCTTTGTTTCTGTGAGAGGTCACTCAGTATTATAGACTCTAGTTCCATTCAAGTTGCTGCGAAATTCATGATTTTGTTCTTTTTTATGGCTGTGTAGTATTCCATCGTGTATATGTACCACATTTTTTTAATCCAGTCCTCTTTGATGAGCAGCATGGTTGTTTCCAGGTTCTTGCTATTGTGAACAATGCTGCGATAAACATACGTGTGCAGGTATCTTTTTTATAGAGTGATTTGTGTTCTTCAGGGTATATTCCCAGTAGGGGGATTGCAGGGTCGTATGGAAGGTCAATTTTTAGAGCTTTTAGGAACCACCACACTGCTTTACACAGAGGTTGCACTAGTTTACACCTGCCCACCAACAGGTAGAAGTGTTCCCTTTTCACCACACCCTCTCCAGCAGCTGTTATTTTTTGAGTTGTTGATAATTGCCATTCTGACTGGAGTTAGGTGGTATCTCAGTGTGGTTTTGATTTGCATCTCCCTGATGATTAGTGAGGTTGAGCATTTCTTCATGTGTTTGTTGGCTGCTCGAATGTCTTCTTTTGTGAAGTGTCTGTTCATGTCTTTTGCCCATTTTATAATGGGGTTGTTTGTTTTCTTCTTTTCAGTACGTTTCAGTTCCTTGTAGATCCAGGATGTTAAGCCTTTGTCAGACCTAGAGTTGGCAAATTCTTTTTCCCAGTCTGTAGGCTGTCTCCCTGCTCTCTTGATGGTTTCTTTGGCTTTGCAGAAGCTTGTCAGTTTAATAAGGTCCCATTTGTCTATCTTCTCTCTTAAGTCCTGTGGGTTTCGGGTTTTGTACAGGAATTGGATGCCAGTTCCGATTTCCATGAGAGTATTTCCTTCCTTTTCTAAGGTTCTTATGGTTTGAGGTTTTACATTTAGGTCTCTGATCCATTTGGAGTTAACCTTTGTGCATGGGGATAGATAGGGGTCCTGTTTCAATCTTCTGCATGTGGTCAGCCAATTTTCCCAGCACCATTTACTGAATAGATTCTCCTCTCCCCATTGGTAGGTGGTGGGGGCTTTGTCGAAGATGAGTTGGTTGAGAAATTGAGGTTTTGCTTCTGGAATCTCAATTCTGTTCCATTGATCTATATGCCAATTCCTGTACCAATACCAAGCTGTTTTGATGATTGTACCTTTATATTAAAGTTTGAAGTCTGGTATTGTGATACCACCTGCTTTGGTTTTTTTTGCTGAGGATTGTTTTGGCTATTCTTGGACGTTTGTGTTTCCATATGAATTCCTGTGTTGTTTTTTCTAGGTGTGAGAAGAATGTTATTGGTAATTTAATGGGTATTGCATTGTATTTGTAGATTGCCTTAGGTAAGATGGACATCTTCACAATGTTGATCCATGAGCATGGGATATTTTTCCACTTGTTCATGTCGGCTTTGATTTCTTTGAGCAGTGTTTCGTAATTTTCATTGTAAAGGTCTTTCACGTCTCTGGTTAGGAAGATGCCAAGGTATTTCATTTTTTTGTGGCTATTGTGAATGGAATTGTGTTTTTTATTTGGGTTCTGTTTGTTTATTTTTAGTGTAGAGAAATGCGATTGTCTTTTGTACATTTATTTTGTATCCTGAGACTTTGCCAAAGGCTTTTATCAATGTAAGGAGACCTTTGACAGATTCTCTTGGGTTTTCAAGATACACCATCATATCATCTGCATAGAGAGATAACTTGACTTCCTCTTTTCCTATTTGAATACCTCTGATTGCCTCCTCTTCTCTGTTTGCTCTAGCCAGGACTTCCAATACTATGTTGAACAGGAGGGGAGAGAGTGGGAATCCTTGTTTAGTTCCAGTTTTCAGGGGAACTGGTTCCAATTTTTGTCCATTTAGGAGTATGCTGGCTGTGGGTTTCTTGTAGATGGCTTTTACTATTTTGAAGTATGTTCCCCATATGCCTAGAAGTTCAAGGGTTTTTATCAACAAGGGGTGCTGGATTTTATCAAAGGCCTTTTCTGTATCTAATGATATGATCATGTGGTTTTTGTTTTGACATCTGTTGATGTATTTAATTACATTTATGGTTTTACGAATGTTGAACCAGCCTTGCATGCCAGGAATGAAGCCTACTTGGTCATGGTGGATGATTTTTGAGATGTATTGCTGAATCCGTTTTGCTAGGATCTTGTTGAGGATTTTAGCACCTATGTTCATCAAAGATATTGGCCTGTAGTTCTCTTTCTTTGTTGAATCTTTACCTGGCTTGGGTATCAATATGATGTTGGCTTCGTAAAATGATTTGGGGAGAGTTCCATCTTTTTCAATTGCCTGGAATGCCTTCAGTAGGATTGGTATCAGCTCCTCCTTGAATGTCTTGTAGAATTCTGCTGGAAAGCCATCTGGACCAGGGCTTTTTTTTTGTAGGAAGTTTTCTTATTATGTAGTTGATTTCCTTGATTGTTATTTGTCTATTTGGGTCTCAATTTCTTCTTGTTCCAACCTAGGTAGGTTGTGTGATGTCAGAAAGTCCTCCATTTCCTTATGGTTTTCAAGTTTGTTTCCATATAAGTGTACGTAGTAGTCTCTAATGATCTTTTGTATTTCTTCAGGGTCAGATGTGACTTCATCTTTTGTGTTTCTGATTATGCTTATTTGGTTTTTTTCTCGTTTTTTTCTTGGTCAGTCTAGCTAGGGGACGATCAATCTTGTTTACCTTTTCAAAGAACCAGCTTTTTGTTTCATTGATTTTTTGTATTATCTTTTTGTCTTCTATGTCCTGGATTTGGGCTTTTATTTTGGTGATCTGGATTCTTCTGCTGAAATTAGGGTTTTTGTGGTCTTGCTTTTCCAACTTCTTTAGGTGGCTTGTTAGGTTGTGAATTTCTGTTTCTTCCATTTTCTTCATGTGTGTTTGTAGGGATATAAATTCCCCTCTTACTACAGCTTTCAGGGCATCCCAGAGATTCTGGTAAGATGTTTCTTCATTTTCATTTATTTCCAGGTATCTTTTGATCCCTGCTTTGATTTCGTCGTTGACCCAGGAGTTGTTTAGCATCATGCTGTTTAGTGTCCATGTCTTTGTGGGTTTTGGGGGGACTTTGTTTGTGTCAATGTTTATTTTTATTCCACTGTGGTCTGAGAAGGTGTTTGGTAGAAT